>NC_092153.1:56666629-56909129 GCF_045791955.1 Oncorhynchus clarkii lewisi
TGTGTGTAAATGTGGTCAAGAGTTTAGTAACAATGACGGTCTGTTCCTTGGTACAAATGAATCAGACTGGCTAGAATGCTTATCTACACAAGAAAACCTTGACTCGTAAATTATATTAAATTGGTAGGGAGGCGGATGTGGGATGGCTTGAGACACAGCCTTGGTACTGGAACGGAGATGGCACGGGGTAGTGTTAGAACTAATGATGTCATTTTCAGTTTATAACCTGTGGTAACCTGTATTGTGGCAGTACTCTCTTGAATAAAGGCTGTTACTTGACTTTTAAGACCGGGCTCTGTCCATTCCTATAAAATAAGGGTGTTATTTTAATAAGGGTGTTTAATTTTAATTGGGAATTAAAACAGAGGAATTAAATTCCTTCAACAGGTAGACTCTTAGAAAAACATTGATGTATACACCAACACAAGTGACTGAGTTGATTAGTAAGTGTATAGCGGATGTTGTTCTCACTGACTACTAAAATCCAAATCAGAAGCATGGATAGATAGCAGCATTTGTGCAAAACTGAAAGCACAAAACCACTGCATTTAACCATGGCAATGTGACTGGGAATATGGTTGAATACAAACAGTGTAGTTATTCCCTCTGTAAGGCAATAAAACAGGCAAAATGTCAGTAGAGAGAGTGGGGTCGCAATTCAAATGGCTCATATGTGGCAGGGTCTACAGACAATCACAGATTACAAAAGGAAAACCAGCTACGTCGGACACCGACGTCTTGCTCCAGGACAAGCTAAACACCGCCGCCCGCTTTGAGGACATTGCAACCGACACGGCCCACTCCCAAGGACTGTGTGCTCTCGTTCTCCATGGCCGACGTGTGTAAGACATTTAAACATGCTAACCCTCGCAAGGCTGCCGGCCCATGCGGCATCCCTAGCTGCGTCCTCAGGGCAAGCTTCAAGTTCCTCAGCGTACACATCGACAATCTGAAATGGTCCACCCACATACAGACAGTGTGGTGAAGGCGCAACAGTGTCTCTTCAACCTCAGGAGGCTGAAGAAATTTGTCTTGGCCACTAAGAACCACAAACTCTGACAGATGCACAATTGAGAGCATCCTGTCGGGCTGCCGCAATCGCAGGACTCTCCAGAGGGTGGTGCAGTCTGCACAACACATCACCTGGGGGGACACTGCTTGCCCGCCAGGACACCTACAGCACCTGATGTCATAGGAAGGCCAAAATGATCATCAAGGACATCAACCACTGAGCCTCGGCTTGTTCACCCCGCTACCACCTAGAAGGTGAGGACAGTACAGCTGCATCAAAGCTGGGATGAGAGACTGAAAAACAGCTATCGCAAGGCCAGCAGACTTAAATAGTCATCACTAGACAGCTACCACCCAGTTACTCAACCCTGCACCTTATATTATAGGCTGCTGCCCTATATACATAGAATCACTGGTCACTTTAACTTCTCTAGGATAGGGGGCAGCATTTGGAATTTTGGATGAAAAGCATGCCCAAATTCAACTGCCTGCTACTAATCCCCAGAAGATAAGATATGCATATTATTAGTATATTTTGATAGAAAAAACTGAAGTTTCTAAAACTGTTTGAATCATGTCTGAGTATAACAGAACTTATGTAGCAGGCGAAACCCAGAGGACAAACCATTCAGATTCTTTTTTTTTTTTTTAGGTCACCCTCTTTTTAATAAGTTTTCATTGGGAATCCAGATTTCAAGGGACTTGCTTGCCGTTCCACTAGATGTCACCAGTCTTTAGAAATTGCTTGAGGTTATTCCTTTGTGTAATGAAGTACGGCCATCTTGAACGAGGGTCACTTCATGTGTACTGTTTGATAGAGGCACATGACCAGAAATCATGCTTCAGTTTGATTTCTTCCTGTATATAACACAGATCATCCCATCCTCAACTTCATTGATTATTTACTTTTAAAAATACCTAAAGTTGTATTACAAAACTAGTTTGAAATTTTTGGCAAAGTTTACAGGTAACTTTTGAGATATTTTGTAGTCACTCTGCGCAAGTTGGAACTGGTGTTTTTCTGGATCAAAAGCACCAAATAAATGGACATTTTGGATATATATATGGATGGAATTAATCGGACAAAAGGACCATTTGTGATGTTTATGGGACATATTGGAGTGCCAACAGAAGAAGCTCGTCAAAGGTTTATTTCTGCGTTTTGTGTCACGCCTGCAGGGTTGACATTTTCTCTTGTTTATTGAGGTGCTATCCTCAGATAATAGCATTGTTTGCTTTCGCCGAAGAGCCTTTAAGAAATCTGACACGTGTTGTGTAGCCAATGTGTATATTTAATTTGGTATCTTACATGTGTGATTTCATGAAAGTTAGATTTTTATAGGAATTTATTTGAATTTGGCGCTCTGCATTTCCTCTGGCTTTTGGCCAAGTGGGACGCTAACGTCCCTCATATCCCAGAGGTTAATAAATGTTTACAAACTTCTTTACTAATTTCAAAATATATATACTGTATTATATTCTAATGTAGTTTAGTCAGTGCCACTCCGACATTGCTTGTCCTAATATTTATATACATTTTACTTTAAATGTGTGTATTGTTATAAATTGTTATGATATTACTGCATTGTTGGAACTAGGAACAAGTATTTCGCTACACCCGCAATAACATCTGCTAAATAAACGTATGTGACCATTAAAATGTGATTTAATAGTTGGACACTATCACTGCACTCCCTCTTGTGCTTGGTCCCCATCTTTGTAACTCACCTTGATTTTGCACCCATGTTTTACCAGTTTCTTTATGAAAATATTAAGTGAACTCCATGTTAGTAGCTAAAGCAAGGGGGTACCGCAGCACACAAATGCATGCTTGGCCAGGAAAGCCCTGAGTTTGTGAAGTGAGCGCTTACTGGATTGAAATTACAAGTGGGCGAGAAGGCCAACGCTCCAGCCTTTGGGAATATCGCATAAGTCTTCAGTCAAATTGGTCACACTCCGCTCCTCGCACACATACTCTGAATGAGACACACAAATAGAGACTGCCCCCTACTGACCGGTTGTCCATACTGCCGCTGATGGCATGGCTTGACCCAGCAGGGCTCACGCTGGTAACGATGTGATCATGCTCGAGTTTGGCGAACCGTTTCTCCAGCAGACTCTCATCCTCTGATAGCTCCCACAGCTCAACAGCACCTACAACACCAGTCAAACCACATTGCATCCACACTTTTGTATAGCTCACAAATAATCTAGATGACATCGGCCTGAATTAAATGTAATCATTGTACTTCTAACTATATTTCCCTCACTTTAGACCAGCCTTATTTACAGCAGAATATGATATGCATTTAGTAATGATTACTGTCATTCCTACTTACCAGAGTCAGATGCAACTAGGACACCCCTCTCTGAAACCCACTTTGCCTCTGTGATGCCTGCCTCTGTCTGGACACCAGCCTTACAGAAGCCCTCGTTGGGAGACTGCTTGGGGTCACAGTAGACCCAGATGGAGCCCTGCCAGCACCTGCCTGTCAGACTGGAGGCCCCCAACAACAGGGTGCCATCTATGGGAAGAAAATAGAAAAATGTCAATGGTTGAATCATATGGTGTCTTGTGCCTGTGCTGAAGTGCCATAGGATAGGGTGACAGGTTATTTAGCATAGCTAGCAAACTATAATTGTTAGATTATGTCCAACGTTAGCTTGCTAGCAATATGATAACGTTAGAAGAACTAGTAACGCACCATTGAAGCGCTTTGAGATTGTTATGAAAAGCACTATAGAAATATCAATTATCATTCTCTTCGAAATGACAAGTTAGCTGTAGCTTGCTAGCTCCACTAGGTTGCTAAAGTGTGGTACAGTAAATTTTACCATAGAACAAACACGACTTTACTGTGTGTTTTTGCTGTTAATTATGTAAGTTCGACAGGTTATGACTTGTCACTTTATTTTGCGACAACAACGTGCTGTGCCGGTAGTTAGCTAGCCCTTTCTAATAGCCATGTGTCTGGAAGCTAACTATCACACAAGGCTGCATCAAACACTAGCTGTGTGACTTTGCTTACCTCCCCTGTACTGCGCTGACTCCAAATGCTTCTCCATACACGCGGGGGCATTTGGGGGTATGTTCCATCCGTTTTCCTTTATCATATTGGCATTTACTGTACTTTTCATCCAGGCAACTCTGATTCACTCAAGCTAGTGTTTGCAATACAAATAATTATTTGTACAATAAATGTAATAACTTAGCTAGCTATTCGAGAAACCACGGACTAAGAAACTACTTGATTTAGGTTTACGTTCTAGTACTGCATCGTGCACGCCAGAAATGAATGAACTTTCAAACAGCCAAAGAACTCCATCGTGTACGTTCCCCAATTATCTTCAATGGTCCGCGCGATGCATTCTGGGCGATTCTGGACAAGAACACTCCCTCAAGAAGTCGATAGCTCAAAAACCCAACATTAGCATGAAGTACAACATTACAATTATTTTCAGAGATGTGAGATAATTAACTTGTTCTCTATAGTATCGTATAGCTTTCAAACCGTGACATACCGTACTTCAAGGAAATAGTCTGGTTTCTCGACTCATACCCTGACTTTTATTAAGAAGGGATTGCGTGACAATTTGCTAGTTTAGCTACCGCGTGACGCAACATGACGACATGAACTCAAGTGGTCGACAGTCTGCTGGGCAGAGCATTATACGTCTCTCCCATTCATTTCCAGCTCGGATTCTTATCCAATACTTTTATACCCTTTTAATGGGGTGATTGTTGTCGAATCGGGTGTTTTCTAATACTGACATAGTGAGATTGTAGGCTCCTACATGCATACCACAGATTATCCATTATATTTACCAGATACTTAAGTGGCCGCTCTAGCAATGAGAAGAGAAGTCTTAAAATGGAAGGCAGTCGGAAGGAGGCAAGATCAAGTGGGACCATTCTAGCCAATGAGAAGGTAGATAGGTGTGTGGACAAAAGGCACAACTCAGCTGTAAAAGTGCTTTTTTTCTCCAAAGCTGCCGGGATGTCACGAGTTCTATTTTACATCAGTACACTTGTAACAACCGAAGCATTACGAAACTTCTATTCGATCAAATATGCCATTCCATTTCATGTTAACCAAATTCGAAACTCATTGACCGCTATACTCCTTGCTCGGTGAGCGAAACAAATACAAAACTCCACCTGCTGGAGAAGAGCGATTTGGGGCGCAGTTACACGGTCATGGATGGCTAGGATGGATCATGCTTTTTTGGGGGTTAAGGTTAGGAAAATAGTTAGGATTAGCTAAAATCCCCCAAAATTAAAATTGCCGTTATTTTGACAAAAAAAAATGTATTCATTTTAGCCAGGGTTGTACAATATTTGTATAACTAACCGAAGATAGAGCAGAGCCTGTCGTTTCCAATGGGCGCAAATTAATCATAGTGGGCAGAATAAGCAAGGAGGTGGGCAGAGGCTAGGATGAGCTAATGACATCCTATTGGCACGTTCTAGAATTTATTGCACATTTCCGTTGGGGAACGCTTACTTCTGAAGTGCATGTGTGCAACAACTAAATTAGCCCTTGCACTCCTAAACTTTGGCAGTCTTTACAGATTCTAGTTTTGGAATACAGAAAACTGTATGGAGATCAAATGTTTCATCGATGAGAAAATGTCAGCCAAAATCCATCTCGCTTCTCACACTGCCAGCCACTGTGCTTCCTCTCATCATCATATTTGGTAGTAAGTGGAAACACCAAACGGATGCTTCACATTTATATATCCGGTGAAAATTCTGTGCGGTTAGCCCTCTCACTTCTCCTCTTCCTCTGTTTATACAACTGAGGTACAAGGGCTGCAGTCCAAGCACTTTATTTGAATCTCCTCAACCCTTACACTAGCCACTTTCGGGGAATCCCTGTTGCAACCAGCTGTCGTTTGATTGCCATCTTAAGTGCCAGTCCAATTCACTACCGTTGGCCCCCGATTTCGTTTGAGGGAGTGAGTGAAGAACTTTGATCACTTGTGGGGTTGATATGACCTACAATTCAATGCAAACTGAAGTCACGTGTTATTCTATTTTATGTTTGACCTTTATTTAACTACGCAACTGAGTTAAATTCTTATTTACAATGACAGCCTACCCCGGCCAAACGCTTCCCTAACCCAGACGACACTGGGCCAATTGTTCGCTGCCCTCTGGTACTCCCAATCACAGCCAGTTGTGTTACAGCCCAGAATTGAACCAGGGTCTGCAGTGACACCTCTAGCACTGTGATTCACTGCCTTAGACCGCTGCACCACTCAGGAAGCCTTCTACTCTGGTGGCCACAAAGTGTCAAATTTAAATCAACATTTCGGCATGTCTGTCAAAATTATGACGCTAGCTTGCTTAAAAATATACAGTACCAGTCAAAAGATTGAACACACCTACTCATTCAAGGGTTATTTATTAATTTGTACTATTTTCTACATGTTAGAATACTAGTGAAGACATCAACTATGAAACAACACATATGGAATCATGTAGTAACCAAAAAAGGTGTTCAACACTTCAAAGTATATTTTATGTTTGAGATTCAAAGTAACCACCCTTTGCCTTGATGACAGCTTTGCACAGTCTTGGCATTCTCTCAACCAGATACATGAGGTAGTCACCTGGAATGCTTTTCCAACAATCTTGAAGGAGTTCCCACATATGCTGAGCAATTGTTGGCTGCTTTTCCTTCACCATCTGAATTGGGTTGAGGTCAGGGGGATGCAGAACTCCATCACCCCCCTTCTTGGTCAAATAGCCCTTCCACAGCCTGGAGGTGTGTTTTGGGTCATTGTCCTGTTGAAAAACAAATGATAGTAGGACTAAGTGCAAAACAGATGGGATGGCGAATCGCTGCAGAATGCTGTGGTAGCCATGCTGGTTAAGTGTGCCTTGAATTCTAAATATATCACAGTGTCACCAGCAAAACACCCCCACATCCATGCTTCACGGTGGGAATCAAACATTTCAAGATCATCCATTCACCTATCCTGCGTCTCACAAAGACACGGCGGTTGGAACCCAAATCAAACATTTGGACTCATCAGACCAAAGGACAGATTTCCACCGGGGTCTAATGTCCACTGCTTGTGTTTCTTGGCCCAAGCAAGTCTTCTTCTTCTTATTGGTGACCTTTAGATGTGATTTCTTTGCAGCAATTCGACCATTAAGGCCTGATTCACGCAGTCTCCTCTGAACAGTTGATGTTGAGATGTGTCTGTTACTTGAACTCTGTGAAGCATTTATTTGGGCTGCAATCTGAGGTGCAGTTCATTGTAGATTTCTTAGGCTGGTAACTAATGAACTTATCCTCTGCAGCAGAGGAAACTCTGGGTCTTCCCTTCCTGTGGCGGTCCCCATGAGAGCCAGTTTCATCATACCGCTTGAAGAAACTTTCAAAGTTCTTGAGAATTTTCTGGATTGACTGACCTTCATGATGATGGACTGTCGTTTCTCTTTGCTTATTTGAGCTGTTCTTGCTATAATATGGACTTGGTCTTTTACCAAATGTCATCTTCTGTATACCACCCCTACCTTGTCACAACATCACTGATTGTCTCAGACGCATTAAGGAAACAAATTCCATCAATTAACTTAAGGCACACCTGTTAATTGAAATGGATTCCAGGTGACTACCTCATGAAGCTGGTTGAGAGAATGTCAAGAGTGTGCAAAGCTGTCAAGGCAAATGGTGGCTATTTGAAGAATCTCAAATATATTTGGATTTGTTTAACACTTTTTTGGTTACTACATGATTCCATATGTGTTGTCATAGTTGATGTCTTCACTATTATTCTGCAATGTAGAGAATAGTCAAATAAAGAAAAACTCTTGACTGGTACTGTGTGTGTGTGTGTGTGTGTGTGTATAGATAGATAGATGAAATTGATTTCCGTTGGCAAATTGGCTTAGTCTCGTAGCGAGGAGCCTATCAAACATAGCTAGCTTCATGCACATCTTTTTTGGAATTTTGAAATGTATTGGTATAAATGTCCAAACTAGCTAGTTACGTTAGCTTGCTAGGTACTTAATAGCTGTAGGTTGGTTGTTTTTAAACTCAATTTCAAGATTTCCACCAAGGACGTTGCATCTCCGATCATCACACTCCCTCGCTTGGGCAAGGGACATTTAAGGTACACTCGGATGTGACGATGTAAAACGTAATTCAAGAGCTGAGGGTTTTGAGGCCGAGGGATGTCTACTTTGAGTTTGGACTGTTGCCAAGGTTTACATATACTGCACTTTTGAAACAGAAACCCAAAAGTGAACTGCATACTTCCACTTCCTGGCTCCACACAGCTGGAGGTTTTTGGTTGTCACAGCCACAAAGTCAAAATAGCTTTTTGGTCTTAATTTGAAAAGGTTAGGCATAAGGTTAGCAGTGTGGTTATAGTTAGGTTTAAGGCTCAGTGCAGTCAAACATGATTTCACTGTGTGTGTATATACGCACACACACACACATTTCCACACTATGGACATTGGAAATTGTAATATCTTTTTCACAATATAATGCCCTTTTAGCGTAAGAGCTGTTTGAAAAGGCCGCCTGAAATTTCAGCTGGTTGTGGCGTCTTGGCACCAGGAGGTAAATTAGTTTAGACCAATAAGAAAGAGTTCCAAACATCTCTGCCAATAACAGCTAGTTTTCAGTTTTCCTCTCCGCACAAAGACCACTCCCTGACAGTCTTAGCTAAATTCTTGCTTGCGAAATTGCTCTATGCTAAGGTATTTTTGTTTATGCTTGACCATTTTAATTGAAAAACAATCACAGTAAGGTACTTAATTGTTCCTCCCAAATTATTTGAAATCAAGATAAAAACAGCTGCATTGGACCTTTTAAAATCAGATTTTAAGAAATAATAGAAATAGGCGGGTTTAGCCATAATAATGACTTTTTGGCTGTGGTAACTAGTGACACCACTACGTTGGGACTGTTTTATGGTAGTTGTAAAATTGTATTATTTTTGATCTGTGGATTTGAACAAAATGGAATATACACAATGTTTCATGTTTCAGTAAAACAGTCATTGAGCAAAATCTGAAAGACAAACAGTGTAATATGAGGGCACTAACATGTTCTCCATTCAAAACATCTGTTGCAGATTTCATGTCATCACAAATGATAATCTGAGGGTGATAAGAGAAGCCTATTTAGTCAAATTCAACATTGATATAGCAATCTGGCTACTGAACGTACACTGAATCCAGGTAAGACTCAAATTTTCAGGAAGTGTTTGTTAAAACACTAACTTGGCTGCTCTTCACCATTGTACTGTTGGCACACATTTGTAGTACATTCTTGTCTTTCGTTCACTTTTACCTTAGATCATCCAATTAACAGTTCATGCAGAATTTGTTTTCAGTAACTCTAAATCCCCATCATAAAGAACCCAAGCAGACTGGTGTAAGCCCCATCTTCACCTGGTTAGGCTTCAGTGGTCCCCAACTGTGAAGCCTGTTGACTCTGAAGCTGTTGGATCTTAATATTCATCACCTCAATTACAGCTAGAAGACAGAACAAAAAACACAGATGGGAAAGGATGAGCAAAATAAAATACAAGTTATATTGCATTTAAGTGAAATACTTGTATTACAAATATGACAAATGTTTGTATTTGTGTGTGTTACCTTGTTTCATTCCATGTTTCTCCTGCAGAGCCGGTTGAACCTTCTCTATCTGCTTGGTGAGGAACTCTATTTTGCGCTTGAAAAACTCTTTTGTGCCATCAACATTCTGCAGAGATATTTCAAATGAGGCTTACAAACTCATATTATACAGACAGATTTCCAAATAATTGTACTAACAAGCAAATACATGTATATGGAACAGCAGAGTTTAACAAAATATAGTCAAATGACTCCTGGGTTCTCTGAACAAAACAAAAAGTTTAAAAAACAAGTGAAACTTGTAGGAACGATCTTTCAGAATGGGTCTTGTTTTCCTTTTTCCATTGCTACAGTGTGCCTTCATGAACACAACCCTGATAAATGCAAAGGATTGGGTCATGTCAGCGTACACGAAATTAGAAGATATTATTGCTCCAGCTGGGCAAGGTTAAAACAAATAAAAATCTATTTGGTACTGGAAAACAGATTACTTACCCAAAGTGAACTTATGCGTCAACTGTACAATGAAGGGTATTAGCAATTTGTTATCAATTACTTTTCTGCCCACCTTTTCAACGTAGTATCCTGTCCCCACATCCACTAAGACATGTTCCACGTCATTAAGTGTTCCAGGGACGTACATCTAATAGCAAGTGATGTTAAAAGGACAACAGAAAACTTCCAACTACACTATTAAGAAATGCATACTGAAGATATTGTAGCGAACTCGGGTCCAGTGACTGTCAAGCCAACACCTTAACCGTTACGCCAAGAGGTCCGAACAGCTTGACGAGGTATTATAGTTGGGTTAAGGTTGCTACACTACTCCCCTTTCTTACGAGAGATTATGTCTCCACTATTCTCTATACTAAGTCCTTCACTTATACACACTTCTCCGATTGCCTCACAGGCACCATCCCACTTCTGATACCAATGTAGCGAATTCGGAGGTAGCCCCGACAGGGATACCTCAACTGTTACACCAAAAGGTCTGAACCTTTTGATGAGGTCGTTAGGTATTGGGTTACGGTTGCTACAATATAAAATGGCAGAGAAGGTGGACTCATTTTCATGTTTTAAATACTGTATTTAACAATGCACCTTCAATCAATCTCCAATTAGAGTAATCAAGTGTGTTGAATGTGAGAAAAATGAAAAATTAACATAAGGATACAGAGCTTGTGAGCGGCACCAGCAATTCTTTTCCTAAAAGAAAAAGGTCAAATGTAAATTATCAATTGAAGTGTCATACTTACAAACACCAATGTGGGGTGAGATCTTCATAAAATATCATTTCAATCAATTTATTTCAGTATCTGTAAAAGCTTTCACACAAAACAAAAACTGAACAAAACATAGGATGCATTAACAGTGTAGTTCGAGCAGCTCACCTGTATTGTTTTTGTTGAGGACACTCAAACTGTTCTTAGCTTCTACATATTTCATCTGGACAACTTTGAGCTGACCTATAGAGGAGGTCAAAAACTCTGCCTCCTGCAAAAAAAATTAAGAAAGAATCAGGTGATGCAATTTAGACGGATACCAGACACATTAGCTGCAGTATTTTCATTCATGAGGTAAAGAACTAAGTTTACCCGGCCCAAATATATTGCATTGATTGCTTATATCAATATTGGCCTGAAATAAAGGAGCAACATTATTATAGTCTACTGACATTTACTTTATGTTTGTAATTATATTTTGTTATTGTTGATGCAGTGTCGAGAAGTAACCTACAAATAACAAGCATTTTGTTGGACGATGTACAGTATAACATGCGTATTCCGTACATACGACTAATAAAACTTGAAAATGGAGAAGCTAGCTACATGAGATCATGTAAGAAATACACTGAGCATGATTGGACACTAGACAGCATTCAAAAACATCTTAGCATTTAGCTACGAAATTGTAGCTTTACTTGACTAATCGCGCTCTAGCGACTCCTTGTGGCGGGCCAGGCGCCTGCAGGCTTCGGTCATCAGTTGAAAGGTGTTTCCTCCAACACATTGGTGCAGCTGGCTTACGGATAAGCGGGCAGGTGTTAATAAGCGCGGTTTGGCGGGTCATGTTTTGGAGGACGCATGACTCGACTCAATACTAATATATATACAGTGGGGAGAACAAGTATTTGATACACTGCCGATTTTGCATATTTTCCTACTTACAAAGCATGTAGAAGTCTGTAATTTGTATCATAGGTACACTTCAACTGTGAGAGATGAAATCTAAAACAACAATCCAGAAAATCACATTGCATGATTTTTAAGTAATTAATTTGCAGATTTTTGGTTGCGACCTGTCTTTGTGAGACACCGTGTTGGTGAATGGATGATCTCCGCATGTGTATTTCCCACCGTAAAGAATGGAGGAAGTGTTATGGTGTGGGGGTGCTTTGCTGGTGACACTGTCTGTGATTTATTTAGAATTCAAGGCACACTTAACCAGCATGGCTACCACAACATTCTGCAGTGAAACGCCATCCCATCTGGTTTGGGTTTAGTGGGACTATCATTTGTTTTTCAACAGGACAATGACCAAAAACACCTCCAGGCTGTGTAAGGGCTATTTGTCCAAGGAGGAGAGTGATGGAGTGCTGCATCAGATGACCTGGCCTCCAATATCAGCCAACCTCAACCCAATTGAGATGGTTACACATGGAATAAACAAAACATACAGTCAATAATACAGCTATATACAGTGTGTGCAAATGAGGTAAGAAAAGGGAGGTAAGGCAATAAATAGGCCATGGTGGCGAAGTAATTACGATATACCAATTAGACACTAGAATGATTGATGTGCAGAAGATGAATGTGCAAGTAGAGATACAGGGGTGCAAAGGAGCAAGATAAATAAATAAATACAGTATGGGGATGAGGTAGTTGGTTGGGCAATTTACAGATGGGCTATGTACAGGTGCAGTGATCTGTGAGCTGCTCAGACAGCTGGTGCTTAAAGCTAGTAAGGGAGATATGAGTCTCCAGCTTCAGTGATTTTTGCAATTCATTCCAGTCACTGGCAGCAGAGAACTGGAAGGAAAGGCAGCCAAAGGAGGAATTGGCTTTGGGGGTGACTAGAGAGATACACCTGCTGGAGCACGTGCTATGGGTAGGTGCTGCTATGGTGACCAGTGAGCTGAAATAAGGCGGGGCCTTACCTATCAGAGACTTGTAGATGACCTGAAGCCAGTGGGTTTGGCGACGAATATGAAGCGAGGGCCAGCCAACGAGCGCGTACAGGTCGCAGTGGTGGGTAGTATATGGGGCTTTGGTGACAAAGCAGATGGCACTGTGATAGACTGCATCAAATTTGTTGAGTAGAGTGTTGGGGGCTATTTTGTAAATGACATCGCCAAAGTCGAGGATCGGTAGGATAGTCAGTTTTAAGAGAGTATGTTTGGCAGCATGAGTGAAGGATGCTTTGTTGCGAAATAGGAAGCCGATTCTAGATTTAATTTTGGATTGGAGATGCTTAATGTGAGTCTGTAAGGAGAGTTTACAGTCTAACCAGACACCTAGGTACAGAATGGTGTCGTCTGCGTAGAGGTGGATCAAGGAATCCCCAGCAGCAAGAGCGACATCATTGATGTATACAGAGAAGAGAGTCGGCCCGAGAATAGAAGCCTGTGGCACCCCCATAGAGACTGCCAGAGGTCCAGACAACAGGCCCTCCGATTTGACACACTGAACTCTGTCAGAGAAGTAGTTGGTGAACAAGGTGAGGCAGTCATTGGAGAAACCAAGGCTGTTTAGTCTGCCGATAAAATGTGGTGATTGACAGAGTCGAAAGCCTTGGCCAGGTCGATGAAAATGGCTGCACAGTACTGTCTTTTATCAATGGCAGTTATGATAACGTTTAGGACCTTGAGAGTGGCTGAGGTGCACCCATGACCTGCTCTGAAACCAAATTGCATAGCGGAGAAGGTACGGTGGGATTCGAAATGGTCGGTAATCTGTTTGTTAACTTGGCTTTCGAAGACTTTAGAAAGGCAGGGTAGGATAGATATCGTAGCAGTTTGGGTCTAGAGTGTCTCCTCCTTTGAAGAGGGGGATGACCGCGGCAGCTTTCAAATCTTTGGGAATCTCAGACGATACGAAAAAGAGGTTGAACAGGCTAGTGATAGGGGTTGCAACAATTTCGGCAGATAATTTTAGAAAGAGAGGGTCCAAATTGTCTCGCCTGGCTGATTTGTAGGGGTCCAGATTTTGCTGCTCTTTCAGAACATCAGCTATCTGGATTTGGGTGAACGAGAAATGGTGGGGGCTTGGGCGGGTTGCTGTGGAGGGTGCTGGGCAGTTGACCGGGGTAAGGGTAGCCAGGTGGAAAACATGGCCAGCCGTAGAGAAATGCTTCTTGAAATTCTCAGTTATAGTGGATTTATCGGTGGTGACAGTGTTTCCTAGCCTCAGTGCAGTGGGCAGCTGGGAGGAGGTGCTCTTATTCTCCATAGACTTTAGTGTCCCAGAACTTTGAGTTTGTACTACAAGATGCAAATTTCTGTTTGAAAAAGCTAGCCTTAGCTTTCCTAACGGTCTGTGTATATTGGTTCCTAACTTCCTAAAAAGTTGCATATCACGCGGGCTATTCGATGCTAATGCAGAACGCCACAGGATGTTTTTGTGCTGGTCAAGGGCAGACAAGTCTGGAGTGAACCAAGGGCTATATCTATTCCTGGTTAATTTTTTTTTTAATGGAGAATGCTTATTTATACTTTAAATAATTTAAAGTACTACTTAAGTAGTAATTGGAGAATTTGTCCTTTACTATTTATATTTTGACTACTTTTAATCCTAAAGAAAATAATGTACTTTCTACTCCATACATTTTCCCTGACACCCAAAAGTACTCACTACGTTTTGAATGCTTAGCAGGACCTGAAAATTGTCTACTTCACACACTTAAAAGATAAAATTCCTGGTCATCCCTACTGAATCTGATCTGGTGGACTTACTAAACACATGGTTTGTTTGTAAATTATGCCTGAGTGTCGCAGTGTGCCCATGGCTATCCGTAAATAAAATAAAAACAAGAAAATCCTGCTGACTGGTTTGCTCAATATAAGGAATTTGAAATTATTTATACTTTTACTTTTGATACTTAAGTATATTTAACTTTTACTCAAGTAGGATTTTACTAGGTGACTTTTACTATTAAGGTATATTTATTTTTACTCAAGTATGAAAATTGGGTACTTTTTCCACCAGTGATGAGTGGACAAAAAAATGACCATCAGCAGCGCGGGGAGAAATTCTCTCAGCATCCACTCAGCACCCACTTACATGAGGCGATTGGCCAGGTATCGTGTCATGTGTGGGCGGGTGGTTATGCCCAGGGATTAGGCAATGAGGTTTGCCATTGGGACGGGATCCCTTTGCCCCAGTGACAGGGCCAGTAGACCACAGAGGCGGGGGTAGAGGTTGGGTGGGGGGAAATGCTGCAGAGCCAACCAGGCGGAGTGAAGCAGAGACTGCACTGCCTCCACATCTATATGGAGAGAACAGAGAAAGGGGGACGAGGGGAAAAGTGTTCGGTTTAAACTGAGGACTGCTATTCACCCTAAAACCATGTTCATTAGCGCTGTAGCAGGGTGCTTCCGTCAGCCTTGCCTGGTCCAGTGTTAGAGCGAGAGAGGTGGGCTTGGGCTTGCAGGACCCTCCCTGTGTGCCCCCCACTCCTCAGCTTAGACAGACAGTTTTGCTCTCTATCACCACACAGGTCCCTCCTCAGGACCTCAAAGTATATGTCTGGGCCGTCCAACAGCATCCACCTCCTCTTGAATGATCTTCATCCGCTCTGGCTCCTCACTGTGTCCTGTCCCTGTCCAGGCTGCTGTCTTCTGGCCTGCCTCTCCTGGCCGTTGCAGACTGGGAGGAGGAGGACGCAGAGGAGGCCAGACAGGAGGCCAGAGCTTTAGCCCCCAGAAACCTGGCCCTCAGGGTCCCCAGATCCAGAGAGGACTTGGAGGCCACGAACGCCAAACCAGCTTCCAGGACTTTCCAGGTACCTGCAACCTTCCCTAGCCTTAGCTCCAAACCTGACAGGACCATGCGCAGGAGCACCAGTGCCATCAGGTCCTGGAGCTACAGGGTTTGGGCGAGAGGGTCTTGAGGGGGACGAGCTAGCCAGTTTGGCGGCCATCTTGGCAATAATGCTCTTGCAGCGGGCCAGGGCGGCCATTTGGAACTGACGGCTGGCTCAGTCGTCAGTGGGGCTTAGCTGGAGCCTGTGTGGTGGCCCAGCGAGCAGTCAGGCTGGGCTCGGAGCAGCAGGGACAGTGGCAGTCTTCCCCATGGCCCAGGGAGGAGAGAGCCAATGCTGGGGCCGGCTTTGAGGGGTGGGGAGCTGGAACGGTCCCTCTCGATGGGCTCCTTGGGGAACCAGCGGGTGCTCAGGAAGGCCTGACAGTCTTCCTCACCATTGGGGAGGGGAGACATTGGCTTCGGTGTCGGACGGCCTTTCCTTGGTTTGAACTTCACCTCCACCTTCTGCTACCCATTAGTAGTCCATAGGAGAACCAGAACAGGATTGGTAATGTTACAGAGAATGGCAAAAACTACCTGGAGATGGAGTCTCTGGCTCCTCCTCCAGCAGTCTCAGGGCTTTGTGTGTATTTGTATTTATTATGGATCCCCATTAGCTCAGCTACTCTTCCTGGGGTCCAACGAAATTAAGGCAGTTTATACAATTTTAAAAACATTACAAAACATTCACAGATGTATTGTAAGGACCCTACTCCACCACTACCACATATCTACAGTACTGAATCTATGTGTATATGTGTATAGTGCGTATGTTATCGTGTGTGCGTATGCATGTGTCTGTGCCTATGTTTGTGTTGCTTCACAGTCCCCGCTGTTCCATAAGGTGTTTTTTTTTATTTTTCAAATTTTACTGCTTGCGTCAGTTACTTGATGTGGAATAGAGTTCCATGTAGTCATGGCTCTATGTAGTACTGTGCGCCTCCCATAGTCTGTTCTGGACTTGGGGACTGTGAAGAGACCTCTTGTGACATGTCTAGGCAAAATCCTAGAGTTGTGTGCCAGTAGTTCAGACAGACAGCTCGGTGCATTCAACATGTCAATACCTTTCATAAATACAAGTAGTGATGAAGTCAATCTCTCCTCCACTTTTAGCCAGGAGAGATTAACATGCATATTATTAATATTAGCTCTCTGTGTACATCCAAGGGCCAGCCGTGCTGCCCTGTTCTGCCCTGCCAATTGCAATTTTCCTAAGTCCTTTTTTGTGTCACCTGACCACAGTAGTCAAGGTGCGACAAAATTAGGGCCTGTAGGACTGCCTTGTTGATTGGAATGGATCAACAACATTGTAGTTACCCCACAATACTAACCTAATTGACAGAGTGAAAAGAAGGACAGAAAAAATATTCCAACAGTTTGCAAAGTTCCACCTAAGTAATGCTGCAAAGAAAATTGGCAAAGCAATTAACATTTTGTCCTGAATACAAAAAGTTGTGTTTTGGGCAAATACAATATAACACGTTACTGAGTACCACTCTCTATATTTTCAAGCATAGTGGGTATGTTATGGGTATGCTTGTAATTGTTAAGGACTGGGGAGATTTTCAGGATAAAAAATAAGTGTAATGGAGTTAAGCACAGGCAAAATCCTAGAGCTAAACCAGTCTGCTTTCCACCAGACACTGGGAAATGAAGTCACCTTTCAGCAGGACAATAAGCACTTTGCAACATCTGCTGATGTAAATAGGGCTTTATAAATACATTTGATGATAATTTCATTTAATCTGATTGGAAAACACAAGGCCAAATCTACACTGGACTTGCTTACCAAGAAGACCATGAATGTTTCTGAGAGGCCGAGTTACAGTTTTGACTTAAACCTGCTTGAAAATCTGTGGCAAGACTTGAAAATGTTCGTCTAGCAATACTCAACAAGTAATTTGATGGAGCTTGAAGAATTTTGAAAAGAATAATGGGCAAATACGGTACAATCCAGGCATTTATTATTAAAAACGGTACTATTTGATTTCAATGACACAGACAATGGCCACATAGGCCTATATAATGAATACACTGTACAGAGAATACTTTATGTAATAATATTGAACATTATCCCACATCACAGCTATATTTCTTAATTCAGACCAAAACACAAAAATAATTCATTAAGAAAAACTGAATGTAATGCAATACCATGTGCACAAACTGGAAAGGAATGACACTTCACAAGATTTCATACCAAGCTTCAGAACATTTGATCTATCTAAGCATTTTGTAATGTTCTCATGACAATGTCATTTGTTCCTCTAAGCCTGATGTCCACCAGAGGCATATTCGTTTGGTTTTTCCGTACTTGACGCAAGTGCTTCGCTTTTCAACTAGCTAAAAGCTTGCTAGTTGGAGTCTGTGTGTTTAGACCTACTTCTGTTTGTATCACCATACAGTAAAGCAATGCACATGTTTAAAATACTGAAAGCATATGGTACACCGAACTCACCGCAGCTTAGTGCAGCACCCCCAACATAGCATTGCGGACTGCTCCATTGACAATGAATTACTTCCGCCGGAATGCAAAGAGCTGGCTGTATCTGATGTTTGCTGCATAATAATAAATAAATAAAAAGCCCTTATGTATTATTCTCCCCTAACCCTACCACCACACCCATAATTGGAATAAACTAATGGATAACAATACTTAGACTTCTACTTCCAGCTTAAACATACTATAAACATTTTACGGACATGGTACATTTTATAGCTAGTGTCCGTCCTCCTCTGGGTACATTGAATTCAATACAAAACCTGAACAGTTTTGAACAAATTCATTTCTCAAAAAATGAAGGAGAAGCAAGAGAGAGAGAGAGAGAGAATTCTATTTAGTTGTATTATATTCACTTTCACTTACTTAGTTAGCTAAGGCAGCTAGCTAATTTAGCCTATTCAAACACCTGGCTCAAACAGTGATGGATGCTATGTTAGCTAGCTGGTTCAGGATATCCAACACGGGAACTCTTCCAACGCAACGTACGTTTTCGGTTTTATGAATTTATTGCCACTGGGCCCCCCCAGTGTAACTGCTAAACTGCTTGCTGTTCACTGCACTGCATGATTGTAGCGTGTTTACTAAATCATTAGTTCTAGTAGCCATGTTGACTATGACATTAGCTAATATGGTGACAACGACGTAGGATGTGTGTAGCGGTTAGCAGTTCTGATATGAAGGTTTGACTTGGAAAGGTTTTTTCACCTGGGGATAAACATACTTGGATTTGTCCAATAGAAACTTTTGTTTGCAACTTTTTGGACTAATAATTACACTCTAGATCAGCTAGAAGCAGGCAAGAGTGTGCAAGGCGGTATTGATTATGTCACTGTCTGTCACCTTGATTACTCACATTTTTCTCTTGACCTGTTGTAAACTTTCATTCGTAGGCTAGAAATAAGACCATGCTCATAAAAAAATATTGTCCTCCCTAATCTTAAACGGCACCGACCGCAATTGGTATCTACAGATGGTAAATTAAAGATTAAAATTTGTATTATATTATTGATTGATTGACTATGGTGTGATTTTTCAGCGATTCCTGAACTTGTAACCAAAAACAAACTACATACATATGAGCAGTATCAAAACAATTTATCTAATGATTCTGTCTCTTCGCAGCAAAAACTGTAGAGCTACATCAATTTACATCAACAACATAGGTCAAGCAGTAGGAAGCAGTTTTATTCTAAACTGGCCCCTCCTTGGATTATGTGTTAAAAGCTCAACAAAGCTTTCTTAGTGTCCAACAAGCTTTCTCTGCCCTTAACCTGGTTCTGAACACCTCCAAAGGTCATGTGGTTCGGTAGGAAAAATGAAACTGAAATTGTAACCATCTTTCTACGGCTTGTTTCAAAAATAGGGATATTTTGGAGAGGTTTTCATTTTAAAATAACCGAAAGTGAGAGGTTATAATCTGGACAAAGGGAAAAAGGCAATTTTTGAACAAGGGGTGAGACATTCTTACTAATCTGCTAGAGAACCAGTTCCGATTTAAGTATAACTTTTATGTGACTTAAGCCTTTAGGGAGATTCAATATTCTAATATTTTATAATTTTAGCCCTTCAAATTTATATTTATTATACAAATCGGCTCATTGAATTTTTCCAATTAATGTGGATAAAGGAACAAGCGGTTCCTCTTCTAGAAGTTAGGATCAGTATATGGTCCCGCTTTCGCTTATTACTGTATGTAACAGATTTTCCTGAAGTAAAGTGTTGGTTGGCTTCAGAGTTGAATGGGTTTGGATCAGTCCTCTTGAATGTGTATGGGGTTCATAACTATGGTTGTGGCGTCCTGGAACAAAGGATTTTCGATCTGAAACACAAAGGACCAACAAGAGATAAGTTTAGTACAGAGCGAGCATCATGTTATCAACAACCAACACTTAACATTATAAATCTTGCATTAAAGACTCCTTAAGTTGATGATTTGCTTTAAAAACATGAGAAAACAACAATAAGAAGCACAAACACATTCACAAATAATAAAGAAATCCACTATTCTATTCATACAATAAACTATGAGACTGAGAACAATGGACAGATATTTGGTTATGAGAAACGACCAGTTAACGCAGAGACATCTAGCCTATTTGACATATCATGGTGATTCGTTGTCATGTGTATACTGTTCTTTCTCTCACATTTTTCCAGACTACAGTCTCCGTTGCTTTGAGGAAGCTGGCGTACTCTCTCCGGTAGTGGAACTCCAGCATCAGCCAGCTGATGAGGATCACTGCGATCCCAATGAAGATGATGCTGGACACCGAGCTGCCAATGATCACATAAGTCTTGTCAACAGAGCCTGCCAGGGATGTGAAGAGGAAGAGTTTGTAGTAGAACATGAGTCCTGACTTTTTGTCTAACGCAAAGCATCTTTGATCAAACAACTATAGCAGAATAGGTCCATATACGCAGAATAAGGATGTCATAGGAGTGATCTTTTTTAGGTGTGCCTAAGAGCTAGCAATATTATGAATTGCTCCAATGAGCAGTGAGAATAGAAATGGTAAAAACAGTAAGCCAGTTGGATACATAGCCATGTTAAAATCTTGAAAATAAAGGATAATCACGGGGCAGATCTGCGTAGAGGACCAGGATGTTGCCGTCAGGGACCAGCTCCACTTTGTAGGAGATGGTGTCTTCTCTGCAGGGGAACTCCTGGGGTCCCTCAACCCAAGTGGGCTTGACTGAGCCACATGGTCGGCTACAGTTACTCTTTAGTCCGTCACTTTCCTTATTGGCCAATTCACACGTCACACAGGCCCTGGAAATGTTACACAAAGACAGGTTAACAGACATACTGAAGGTACACAGGCACACACACAGACACTGCATTATTGTAATGTAAAGTGTTCCTGTAAGGTCACAATTGAAGTACTAAACTTTGGCAACCTGGAAACTCAATCCAAAATAACTAAGTTATTTTCTTGTACTCACAGGAATTTTGCGCATGCATTAGCAATCTTTGAGCAGCTCATGCCAAAGAAGTCATTGTTGCACTGGCACTGGTTACACTGGCATGTTCCCTGGCCATTGCACAGCTTCCCAGCAGTCCTGCACTGGTCGGTGAGGGTGGAACAGTCACACGCAGAGCCTGTGTAGTTGGCATGACACTTACATGTTCCACAGTCACATTGCCCATTACCTGCAGGAGACAGGCGGCAAACGTTGTCAAACACAGCTGAAAAATGGGCTCCAATAAGGTGCAGCTATAAGGAACACATTCTTAACCAATCAAAATGCATGGCCTGAACTAACTGTTTTAGTTTACTCACCACTGCAGAGCATGTTGTTGTGGCGGTCACAGCTGTTGTCATCACATTGGCAGAAATCACCACGGTGGGTGCCCTGGCACACACATATGCCACACTCACAGCTCCCGTGCCCGCTGCATAGCAGCGGGGAGCTGTCTTGGCGACATGTTGTGTCCATAGAGTCGGCAGAGATCATGTCCTTAGGCTGCTCACACTCACACCTTTGACCCAGGTGATCCTCGTCACAGCTAAAGGGCACAGCATTTTACAAAAACAATGAAAAAAATTGGGTAGAGTTTTTTTCTGGTCAGGTCACGTAATCAGGGAAGACTTCTAGCCCTACTCATCAGTACCTCAAAAACACTGTAACAATGGAAAACTATTAACTTGAATCCCCTCAAGTTTTGATTCTGAGAACTTTTATATTTGATACATTTCTATAGAAACTTGTTTACTGCTATGTGGTAACAGTCAAACTGCAGTCTGCAGCTGTTTCCTTTACTGTGTGCAATTTGTAAGCACAGTTCTCTATCTCACCAACCAGGAGGTGCTGTGAGTTCTCGTCATAATTTGAGGACTTGCCTGCAGATTCCACAGTTGAGCGTTCCCTTTTCATTGCAGTGTGTAGACTGCTGTTCTCTGTCATGGCAGTCACAGTCACACAGGGTTTCCACGGAGACCTTCAGGGTCTCGCTGATGCCCTGCAGTTTGAGGAAAAACTGCTTCTTCTCCTTCAGACATTCTCCTTCAGACATTGAAATATTCAGACTCACTGTGAAGTCAACCTGGGTGCAATGGAGAGGATAATACACAATAAATTGGTCTGTAACACAAGTCCTATACAGTATGCCATTAAATAAACCCAGTGTATGCTGGTTTTGTTGTTTTCTGCCATTGATTTCAAGTGAACAACTATTACATAACTACATATATTACATGACTAAATCCATTAAAGACATGAGCCTTGCTTTCCTTGTTCACATCTTGTTTTTGCCCTCAACCCCTGCTTTGTGCCAGACCTGCTGGTTGAGCTTGACGTTCATGCACTCGCCCCTCCTCTGCCACGGGGTGTTGTCCCCTTCTGCAGGGGTGCAGTGGGATCTGTAGGTCACGTCCAGACCTGAGGGGGCTCCATGGTGCTCCAATAAGATAGTGGAGGACAGGTTCTGTGAACAGATATGCATTACTATAGATAGGAGAGTTGATGATTTTACATGTTTGTCTATGTGTCCAATGAATGGAATTTCATTGCAAAGCCACAGTGATACGTTTGTTTGTAAGTAATACATTTCAAAAGTAGTTTATATTTCTCTAGGCCTAAATGTCTTAAATTCCTAGAGAAATGTAGGTCTATCATGTATGAAACCTTAACTTTACCACTAGGAAGATTGACACATAATTTGCCAGTATATTTTTCTACTTGTGAGAGCATAGCACACACTATATCCGTCACTAGCTAACCATGAGGCCAGGGATTCCAGTGAATATACGTATGGGAGCTGGTTCCACTATTTTAGTCTGCTGTATGAGTCATGGCCATAACCACAGACATGATTTTATGTCCTCTTTTGAATATGCATTTTATTGGTCATTGCAGCCTTTTGCCATTGAAGTATTTCACCATTTTGCAGTAGCTTGGCACTAATTATTGTCAACTGTGTTCTAGGCTTGAGACCGTTGAGATACTCACACTGTAGGCCTCTAAGATGAGCTGGACCACGTTGCTGGAGTCATTCTTCAGGACTCCCAGCACTGACTGAGGGATTAGTTTACTCAATGCCTAGAAAAGTGTGTGTGTGTGTGTATATGTGTGTTTGTTTAGGTATGGGCACAATAGAGAGAGACGGGGTGAAGGTAGAAATACAGAGGTTAAACATTTTGTGAACTTTTGAAATTTGCTTTAACAAACTATCTCTCCTATCAGTCCTGACCTTGTAGGCAGCAACACTTTCCTCGGTGACAGCAAAGATGAGCTGGATGTTATTGGCTGCCAGGACCCTGGCGAGCTGGCCAACCGATGGGTAGTCCTTAGACACATAGGAAGTGGATTAAATAACCACAGAAAGGTGTCGTAGTTGCCCAGCTCTTCCACAACAAATGTCACTGAAACAAGCTCACTTCTTCTAAGTGTTGATCATCCCACCCCTCTGTTGATAACTCACATATTTAGTGCCATCGTAGAAGCCGCTGCCATTGAGATGACACTTCCCATCATTAGGTTCGAATATCCCAGCCAGCCTGCCGTCCCCGGCAATGTGGAAGGTGTCATCTGACGTGTAAACCAGGATCCGGGTGACATTGTTCCAACCAATCACACCCTGGAGGGAGGGAGGGAGGGAGAGAGGGAGAGAGAGAAAGGGAGAGAAATATAAATGGACATTGTAGACATACGTTGTAGCAGACTGGTCTCCTCGACTAAACGTAACATAGTAAATGTAAATCCGGGGCATTCACATTAATATGATATGTAACGTTTGGTATGATTTCGCAAGACGGAAGGTTACTTAAGGCAAAAACGAAAGGAGGGTGGTTGGTCGGAGTGGATGGGTGGGCGTATATATGAATCTCATTACGGACAATTTCAGCATTTTAGTAACTTTGCAACTACTTCCTACTTTTTAGACTTTGCAACTACTTAGCATGTTAGCTAACCCTTCCCCTAATCATTTTAGCTAAATCCTAACCCTAACCTTAACCCCCAACCCCTAACCTAGCTAACGTTAGCCACCTAGCTAGCCATCCCTAGCTAACATTAGCCACAACAAAATGGAATTTGTAACATATGATACGTTTTGAAAATTCGTAGCATATCGTACACTTTGCAAATTCGTAAGATATCGTATGAATTGCAATTCGTAACATATCATTTGAATTGCAATTCGTAACATATCATACAAAATGGAATGTCTCGGATTTACTACTAAATGCTCTGAGACCGCATTGGTTGTAGACATCCTAGCCTCTATACAGAGGTAACTGTGTTTGGTCATGTATGACAGTCCTACCTGGCAGACAGCTGCCTGCATGATGGCGTCAAAGCCAGACTCGGGGGAGTCCAGGTTTCCAGAGATGATCTGGTTGCTGACCCTGGTCTTGAACTCAGCCACGTCTTGGGTTAGTCCCAGAATGTTCTGGAAGCTGAACGCAGGTTGACAGGTGTACAGGCGGCTGGGGCAGGGGTTGTTCTTCTTGTCCTTAACCTGGCTGACATACGGCAGAGCCACCTTGTCCACAAATGAGCCAAAGCCTGATAGGGAGAGAGGCGAGGGATGGAGATGGACAAAATGAGGATAGGTGGCATAGTCAGATGACTACACACAGTTGATTAAATCCTAACTTGAAATCCTTACTTCTGCAAAAGTCTGTCTCCTCAGCACTCACCTATGCGGACCTTATTGGTGACGTTTTTTAGCGTAGAGAGGATTTCCTGGCCCAGATTCTTGATGGTGTCCAGGTCGTCCCTCATGGAGAAGGACAGGTCCATTAGGTAGTACAGGTCTATGGGGTAGCCCTCGGCTCTCTTGAATGACACACTGAAGGTCTGAGGGACTCCTGAAACCAGACGGGTCAGTTAGTACAGTTGTGGCAAAGCATGCATCAATAGGAGACTAGTACTGTTATGTCTAGTACTTCACACTCCTTAATAAAGGATCAATAAAGCACCACAAAGAATTTCAGATTTGGACCTGTCCTTGCTTGTTCACTGAGAAATACTGAGCAGCTGCTGTGTACGAGTCATATAATTCTCACCGACTCTGAGTTTGAAGAGGAGGTTTTGTGGCTTAAGCTGGACCACATTGTCTGGGTCGCTGCTGAGCTCATTGTTCTTTAGGAAGACCAGTTCTGATTGGGGGTTGATGATGTCTGTCTGCTCACAGCCTCTGGTCCTCAGAGACTCAGCAGTGTCACACCTCCGCTCAGTGGACTCCCCAGACTTCAGGAAATCCTGTCAGGAGGATAGGTATTATGGTCTTAGTTCAGTGTGTTGGACTAATGATATAGACAATAAAACACTGACTCATACCAGTGGGGTGCCAGGTTATCATGTGGGCCTGCCTCTTGTCAGTTAAACAGATGGGGTTACATCTCTGTTTTAGGCTTAGAATTCTTACACAAAAACATTGTTTTTATTTTTAAACATATATGGGACGTGATTATGATACATAGGACCTATAGATTAGACCGAGAAAGGGTTAGATTGCAAGGAGAAATGACAGAGAAGAAGTCAAAAGCCAACAAACATTTGAATATCTTGATTCATGTAGAAAAAAAGCAGTCAACAACAAAATGACACAGAGAAAAAAATACAGCTAATTTAAAGTATTGAAAGTAAAATGTGCAGGAGATGAACGTGGAAATAGAAAGACGGAAGTGAGTCTGACACCAGTAGCATGACGCTGTCATAAGAAATCACAGAGAGCTGCAGCAGCACAATACACAATTAAAATATCGACCCTTTTTGGTTCCAGGTAAAACTATTTTGTGTTCCATGTAGAACCCTACGTGCAAACAGTTCTAAACAGAACCCAAAGTTTTTTTTTACCTGGATCCAAAAGGGTTATACAGTCCCATCCCACTGGTCAAAAACTGGTTGAATGAACATTGTTCCATGTCATTTCAACCCCAAAAATCTATGTGATGACGTTGAATCAACGTGGAAAACTAATTGGATTTGCATAGTCATCAGCGTAACTGCATTTAATCTTTTTTTTCACCCAACTTTGAACCTAAATCCAATGACATGGTAAAATGTTTCGTTGATTTCACATTGCATTCACGTTAGCTGACAACTCAACCAAATGTAAATCAAAACAATATGTTGAACTGACGTCTGTGCCCAGTGGGATAATGTATCCGCTACGGATCCGCAGTCAAACGACCACCCCTCATCACTGTCAAACGCTCCCTAAAACACTTCTGTGAGCAGGCCTTTCTAATCGACCTGGCCCGGGTATCCTGGAAGGATATTGACCTCATCCTGTCAGTTGAGGATGCCTGGTCATTCTTTAAAAGTAACTTCCTCACCATTTTAGATAAGCATGCTCCGTTCAAAAAATGCAGAACTAAGAACAGATATAGCCCTTGGTTCACTCCAGACCTGACTGCCCTCGACCAGCACAAAAACATCCTGTGGCGGACTGCAATAGCATCGAATAGTCCCCGCGATATGCAACTGTTCAGGGAAGTCAGGAACCAATACACGCAGTCAGTCAGGAAAGCAAAGGCCAGCTTCTTCAGGCAGAAATTTGCATCCTGTAGCTCTAACTCCAAAAAGTTCTGGGACACTGTGAAGTCCATGGAGAACAAGAGCACCTCCTCCCAGCTGCCCACTGCACTGAGGCTAGGTATCATGGTCACCACCGATAAATCCATGATGATCGAAAACTTCAACAAGCATTTCTCAATGGCTGGCCATGCCTTCCTCCTGGCTACCCCAACCTCGGCCAACAGCTCCGGCCCGTCCTTGGACACTGTGCTATCTAACCTCCAAACGAGCTTCAATGCCATACAACACTCCTTCCGTTGCCTCCAACTGCTCTTAAACACTAGTAAAACCAAATGCATGCTTTTCAACCATTCACTGCCTGCACCCGCACGCCCGACTAGCATCACCACCCTGGATGGTTCCGACCTAGAATATGTGGACATCTATAAGTACCTAGGTGTCTGACTAGACTGTAAACTCTCCTTCCAGACTCATATCAAACATCTCCAATCTAAAATCAAATCTAGAGTCGGCTTTCTATTCCGCAACAAAGCCTCCTTCACTCACGCCGCCAAACTTACCCTAGTAAAACTGACTATCCTACCGATCCTCGACTTCGGTGATGTCATCTACAAAATAGCTTTCAATACTCTACTCAGCAAACTGGATGCAGTTTATCACAGTGCCATCCGTTTTGTTACTAAAGCACCTTATACAACCCACCACTGCGACCTGTACGCTCTAGTCGGCTGGCCATCACTACATATTCGTCACCAGACCCACTGGCTCCAGGTCATCTACAAGTCCATGCTAGGTAAAGCTCCGCCTTATCTCAGTTCACTGGTCACGATAGCAACACCCACCCGTAGCACGCGCTCCAGCAGGTGTATCTCACTGATCATCCCTAAAGCCAACACCTCATTTGGCCGCCTTTCGTTCCAGTTCTCTGCTGCCTGTGACTGGAACGAATTGCAAAAATCGCTGAAGTTGGAGACTTTTATCTCCCTCACCAACTTCAAACATCTGCTATCTGAGCAGCTAACCGATCGCTGCAGCTGTATATAGTCTATCGGTAAATAGCCCACCCAATTTTACCTACCTCATCCCCATACTGTTTATATTTATTTACTTTTCTGCTCTTTTGCACACCAATATCTCTACCTGTACATGACCATCTGATCATTTATCACTCCAGTGTTAATCTGCAAAATTTTAATTATTTGCCTACCTCCTCATGCCTTTTGCACAAAATGTATATATAGACTCTCTTTTTTTCTACTGTGTTATTGACTTGTTAATTGTTTACTCCATGTATAACTCTGTGTTGTCTGTTCACACTGCTATGATTTATCTTGGCCAGGTCACAGTTGCAAATGAGAACTTGTTCTCAACTAGCCTACCTGGTTAAATAAAGGTGAAATAAAAAATAAAATAAAAATAAATACTTCAGTCATTTGATACTAGTATAAATGGCTGAGGATACCTATAGCCTTTATCTTTCAATGTATAACAATGTGAAGGAGGAATTGAAACATTCACTTGACCTAACTGTCTTTCAGTCAACCTCTCACACCTCTTATCATCAGGAGGTAAAGAGTTGTTATTTTGACACGTTACGTGACCTCTTCCACCGCTAAATATAAAAGGTCCTGTATAATTCAACCCGGAACTGTTAGCAAAATGTCTGCCAAACTGTAGAAGCTGTTGAACATGTTGAAAAAATAAGATATATATTATCTTACATGAGCTTGATGGGACATCATTGTCTAAGATCTCACCAAATATGCACAAGGATATTACCATTCAGACCGCAATGAAGACCTATAGTATGTCGGCTCCTATTGTAAGTAGCTCCTACAGTGGCCCTAATGTCATTGTCCCTACATGTTGTAAGTCAACTCACAAAGCATTCAAAGGCCATTGAGTTCAAGAATTAAGAGTAGAGAAAGTATAGCAAAACTCAAGGATAAAACATGATACAGTTTTAAACAAATACAGGCAGCAGCAGCAAGCTAGTTGATACATGATAACGCTGACCTTGTGTTTGCACCAAGCACATCCAGGGCTCCTCAGGCAGGCTGAACATGAGGGCTGGGACACACATATTTGGGGGATCCCTGACACACCAAACAAAACAGTGAAATATTTAATTACCCCTGACTCTTTCAGACACACAGCAGAGATTGAGGAGATTGTGTTGGCTCTCATAACGGAGCTGCCATTACCCATGTCTGCCTTGTCAATTCAGAAAGTGAATTCTAATTCAACAATTGCAAAATCCTAATTACACTTCAAATTTTACATTTTAAATTACACTTTAAATTACACTTCAATTCAATTTAAATGGGATACCCCCAACCCTGACTAGTAGTTGTAGATGAGACTTACCTTGAATTTGGATCTGTCCCACACAGTACAAAATAAAGGTTCCTAATAAAAAGAAGCCAACCATTGCCTGAGGATAGCGATGGAATGAGAAATAGACAGACAGAGAGGATTAGGGACTTCTCCTGGATAGAAAAAATCAAGTGAGTTGTGAGAAGACGGAAGCAGGAGGCAGACAGAACTCAGCAGACAAGCCATTTCCCCTTGAGTTCTCACAAATTGTCAACCACCTACCACCTACATACTTCATTTTCGGAAGTTTCTGTAGTCGGTGCTCTTGGAAATAAGAAAAATAACACACAACCAATTCTGAGTCACTAGTTTGAAACCAGAGGCTTTCTCCAATCTCCTTCATGTGAGAAATGAAACTCAAAGCTAAACCAAACCTTATTTCTACTTCAGAAACGTTCCCCTGAAGTTCCTATATTGGTATGATCTCACATGATAGGATCAAAGAATTATAATGATTTGAATATCACTCTTACATTTACAAACACATACTGAAGAAAAATATAAATGCAACATGTAAAGTGTTAGTCTCATGTTTCATGAGCTGAAATAAAAGTCTGCAGATATTTTCCATATGCACAAAAAGCTTATTTATCTCAAATTTGTTGCACAAATGTGTTTACATTCCTGTTAGTGAGCATTTATCCTTTTCCAAGATAATCCATCCACCTGACAGGGGTGGTATATCAAGAAGCTGATTAAACAGCATGATCATTACACAGGTGCACCTTGTGCTGGGGGCAATAAAAGGCCACTCTAAAATGTACAGTTTTGTCACACAACACAATGCCACAGATGTCTGAGGGAGCATGCAATTGCCATGCCGACTGCAGGAATGTCCACCAAAGCTGTTGCCAGATAAATAATGTTAATTTCTCTACCATAAAACGCCTCCAATGTCATTTTAGAGAATTTGGCAGTACGTTCAACTGGTCTCACAACCGCAGACCACGTGTAACCATGCCAACCCAGGACCTCTACATCCATCTTCTTCACCTGTGGGATCGTCTGAGACCAGCGACCCGGACAGCTGATGAAACTGTGGGTTTGCACAACCGAAGAACTTCTGCACAAACTGTCAGAAACCGTCTCAGGGAAGCTCATCTGCGTGCCCATTGTCCTCCCCAGGGTTTTGACCTGACTGCAGTTCGGCATCGGAAACAACTTCAATGGGAAAATGCTCACCTTCGATGGCAACTGGCACGCTGGAGAACTGTGCTCTTCGTGGATGAATCCCAGTTTCAACTGTACTGGGCAAATGGCAGACAGCAGGTATGGCGTGTGGGCGAGCGGTTTGCTGATGTCAACGTTGGGAACAGAGTGCCCCATAGTGGGGGTGGGGTTATGGTAGGGGCAGGCATAAGCTACGGACAACGAACACAATTATATTTATTGATGGAAATTTGAATGCACAGAGATACCGTAATGAGATCCTGAGGCCCATTGTTGTGCCATTCATCCACCGCCATCATGTCATAGTTAAGCATGATAATGCATGGCCCCATGTCGAAAAGATCTGTACACAATTCCTGGAAGCTGAAAATGTCCCATTTCTTCCATAGCCTGCATACTCACCAGACATGTCACCCATTGAACATGTTTGGGATTCTCTAGATTGACGTGTATGACAGCGTGTTTCAGTTCCCACAAATATCCAGGAACTTCGCACAGCCTTTGAAGAGGAGTGGGACAACATTCCACAGGCCACAATCAACATCCTGATCAACTCTATGCAAAGGACATGCAACCTGCCTAAATGACTACAGACCCGTAGCACTCACGTCCGTAGCCATGAAGTGCTTTGAAAGGTTGTTAATGGCTCACATCAACACCATTATCCCAGAAACCCTAGACCCACTCCAATTTGCATACTGCCCAAACAGATCCACAGATGATGCAATCTCTATTGCACTCCACACTGCCCTTTCCTACCTGGACAAAATGAACACTTACGTGAGAATGCTATTCATTGACTACAGCTCAGCGTTCAACACCATAGTGCCATCAAAGCTCATCACTAAGCTAAGGATCATGGGACTCCTTCTGCAACTGGATCCTGGACTTCCTGGCAGGCCACATCCAGGTGCTTGAGGGTAGGCAGCAACACATCTGCCACGCTGATCCTCAACACTGGAGCTCCCCAGGGGTGCGTGCTCAGTCCCCTCCTGTACAACCTGTTCACCCACGACTGCATGGCCAGGCATGACTCCAACACCATCATTAAGTTTGCAGATGACACAACAGTGGTATGCCTGATCACCAACAACGACGAGACAGCCTATAGTGAGGAAGTCAGAGACCTGGCCGGGTGGTGCCAGAATAACAACCTATCCCTCAACGTATCCAAGACTAAGGAGATTATTGTGGACTACAAGAAAAGGAGGACCAAGCATGCCCCCATTCTCATCGACGGGGATGTAGTGGAGCAGGTTGAGAGCTTCAAGTTCCTTGGTGTCCACATCAACAACAAACTAGAATGGTCCAAACACACCAAGACAGTCGTGAAGAGGGCACGACAAAGTCTATTCTCCCTCAGGAAACTAAAAAGATTTGGCATGGGTTCTGAGATCCTCAAAAGGTTCTATAGCTGCAACATCGAGAGCATCACTGCCTGATACGGCAATTGCTCGGCCTCCGACTGCAAGGCACTACAGAGGGTAGTGCTTACGGCCCAGTACATCACTGCCATCCAGGACCTCTACACCAGGCAGTGTCAGAGGAAGGCCCTAAAAATTGTCAAAGACCCCAGCCACCCCAGTCATAGACTGTCCTCTCTACTACCGCATGGCAAGCGGTACCGAGTGACAAGTCTAGGACAAAAAGGCTTCTCAACTGTTTTTACCCCCAAGCCATAAGACTCCTGAACAGGTAATCAAATGGCTACCCGGACTATTTGCATTGTGTGCCTCCCCCAACCCCTCTTTTTACACTGCTGCTACTCTCTGTTTATCATGTATGCATAGTCACTTTAACTATACATTAATGTGCATACTACCTCAATTGGGCCGACCAACCAACCGCACATTGGCTAACCGGGCTATCTGCATTGTGTCCCACCCACCACCCGCCAACCCCTCTTTTACGCTACTGCTACTCTCTGTTCATCATATATGCATTGTCACTTTAACCATATCTACATGTACATACTACCTCAATCAGTCTGATTAACCAGTGTCTGTATGTAGCCTCACTACTTTTATAGCCGCGCTACTGTATATAACCTGTCTTTTTACTGTTGTTTTATTTCTTTACCTACCTATTGTTCACCTAATACCTTTTTTGCACTATTGGTAGGGGCCTGTAAGTAAGCATTTCACTGTAAGGTCTCAGCGCACGTGACAAATAAACTTTGATTTGATTTGAAGTGTCGCGTTGCATGAGGCAAATGGTGGTCACACCAGACACTGACTGGTTTTCTGATCCACATCCCTACTTATTTGTATTTATTATATTTTTGTTGTTGTTGTATATTCTCCCCAATGTCGATCTTGTATCATCGCTGCAAATCCTCAACGGGCTTGGGAGGTGAAGGTCGAATCATCCATCCTCTGAAACATGACCCGCCAAACCGCATTTCTTCACATCCGCCCGTTTAACCCGGAAGCCAGCCGCACCAATGTGTCGGAGGAAACATTGTTTAACTGACAACCGAGGTCAGCCTACAGGCTCCCGGCCCGCCACAAGGAGTCGCTAGTGCGTAATGAGCCAAGTAAAACCCCACAGCCAAACCATCCCCTAATCCGGACAACCCTGGGCCAATTGTGATACAGCCTGGGATCAAACCCAGGTCTGTAGTGACGCCTCTAGCACTGAGATGCAGTGCCTTAGAATGCTGTGCCACTCGGGAGGCCCCCTTGCATTTTTTTTGTAAGGTATCTTTGACCAAACAATTGCATATCTGTATTCCCAGTCATGTGAAATCCATAGATTAGGGCCTAATTAATTTATTTAAATTGACTGATTTCCTTATATAACTCAGTAAAATCTTTGAAATTGTTGCATGTTGCATGTTGCATTTATATTTTTTTCAGTTCTTACTCATCCACAACTATACCCAATGTTTAAAAAAAATCTGCTCATCCACCTACTTTACATACATTACACTCATACATTTCAAGGCCTGCTTTGAACTTGGCTTTTGGGCATTACAGACCCATATCTATGGGCCTCATCCAAGATATGCTCTCTTTCTCTCTCTCTCTCTCGCGCTCTCTCTCTCATACATACACACACAGCAGATGTTCTGGGAAGGAAGTTGACCTGTCTGGCTCTGAAATGGAGCAGACGTTGTCTAGCACAAACCACAGACTACAGATTACTTAGTGCAACCTTTCTGACTGGCTGTGAGACTACCTGTAGTTAGATAGAGGTCATCATATTGTGTACACACACGTTTGGTACACTTTATAACATTTGTAACTGAAGGAGAAAGAGTAAAGAGGGAAATGGTAATGGTTAAGCTTCATGACTCATAGAAACCAGGAGACCTTGCACTTGCAGGTGCCACGGTCTTCATCTCTTCTGTCAGTCATCATCATCATCATTGTTACCAATCAGCCTAAGAACATTTAGCCTTTTCAGCATTTTTGAACCCATACCTTACATTTTTTATTTGTTCAATTACTAAATTCATAACAATTTTATTATTTGGGTTGGCTGTACTTAGTCAGCCTATTAGGCATAATTTAATAAAAGACTATGTAAGTTATTGTGATAAAAAGCCCCACAACATTTGTCACATTTTCTATGCAATACATTGTTACTATTTTATCACTAAATATTCGATATTCATTAAAGATAGTACATTTGACATGATCTTTTATCACGTCATGTGTGTAGCAAAAAAACAAATAAAACCTCCAGAAATTAAGCAGAGTTTAATTACATATCCTAGTTCAGTTTCAATGCAAGAAAGAAGTCTTCATTTTGTAAACTGTTCTGCCATACAAATAGGGGAGAAAGCAGTGAGCCAGACACAGGAAACAGCACACCGAGAGTGTTTTTGTGGCTTTGAGATAAAAGTGTTAGACTGACTCCACTGAGAGATCTGCACAGTATTGTTGCAGGGTTTCTGCAGAATGGTGTAGAGTGACTTCTGTGATGTAGAACAGTTCAAAGCTCCACACAACAAACTGTATGTACAGTCTCTTCCTCATAACCAATAGGACTACACTGAGATGCTACACACATCTGTTTACTGAATGGTTGACTGTTACCATCCCTTTCTCTTCATAGGAGTGGGTGGGCCGAGATGCAATACCAAGGGTCGGTATGTATGTGTTTATGTGAGGTTGTGTTTATATGTGTGTGTTTATTTCTTTGTTTACATTTTGCCCCCCTTGACTAGGCCTGTCTTCTTGATGACGTGCTCCATGGCAGTCACCTCAGAGGTGTCCATTTCCACAGTGTCATATTTGGCCAGGATTTTCAGGATGGGCCTTAGCCTCAGCCACCACTCTGTCTTTGGGATACGGTGCCTATGGAGGGAGGAGGGAAGGGTGGAGTGAGGGAGAAGAGGGGGAGGAGAGAGAAGACAGGGTGGTGGAAGAGGGGAGTGAGGAGGAGGACAAAGGGATCAGAGGAAGAAAACAGGAAATAGAGGGAAAAAAACAAGGGAAATGCTAGAAGGAACCTGGGCTGGCTTTCTGTGAGCAATCTGTTCAAAGAAACATTTGATGGTTCTAAATGGATTGGCATAGACTTCCAGACAACAGCACTTTCAACTTAACTACCATTGGTCGTCAGTAAAACCCAATTGAACTCAATGTGGAACGCATAAAGAATAGTCACAAACAGGAGGGAGAAGGAGGAGAGAAAGGAAGTGTGGAAACAGAGGGATGACTAGGACTTACTCAAAGTCAGTGTCGTCCTTGAGGGAAGCCAGGGGCTGGAAGACCAGGGATCTCTTCTTCATGCCCAGCACACAGGCTGAGTCTGGCATGTTGGCAAAGATACGACCTGGGGACACAAAGAGGGCCAGCATCAGTATAGGAGGGCAGTAGCCTGGCTGATCCCAGGCCTGTTTGTATGGGATTTATCCAGCTCCTCTCTCATGGCAGGACAATAGTAGTCAGAGGAGCAAGTTATGAAGACATTGTGCTTCTTGATGGAAAAAGTATTGAGGTGATCGAAGAAATTAAGTCAATTCCATATGCTTGAAGACATTTGGTCCAGCGTGTCAATGATCCTCACCGTGTCTGTAGCACTCCTTCAGCTTGTTAGTCAGCCACAGGACAGACTTGGATCCCATCTTGGTACCAAAATTCCTGTCAAAGGGGCTGGGGGTTCCACCCTGGTGGTGAGACACAGAGAAAGATAGAGAGACATTGAGAGAGAGAGAGCAAGAGAGCAAGAGAGAGAGAGATAGAGAGAGAGGGGGAGGGAGAAAGATAGATAGATTGTGAGAGAGAGAGAGAGAGAGAGAGAGAGAGAGAGAGAGAGAGAGAGAGGTATTCCCATATGAGCATATACATAAATTGATTCCAGGGAAAAAATATAATATATATATATATACACTGAGTGTACAAAACACAAGAACACCTGCTCTTTCCATGACATAGACTGACCAGGTGAATCCAGGTGAAAGCTATGATCCCTTATTGATGTCATTTCAATTAGTGTATATGAAGGGGAGGAGAAAGGTTAAATAAGATTTTTTAAGCCTTGACACAGTTGAATGCACCAAAGAGCACCAAAGAGTGAAGGGGCAAGACAAGAGATTTAAGTGCCTTTGAACAGGGTATGGTAGTAGGGGCCAGGCACACCAGTTTGAGTGAACTACAACGTTGCCTGGGATTTCAACAGTTTATGTGTGTATCAAGAATGGTCCACCAAACAAAGGACATCCAGCCAACTTGACATAACTGTGGGAAGCACTGGAATCAACATGGGCCAGCATCCCTGTGGAAGGCTTTCGACACCTTGTGTAGTCTATGCCAGACGAAAGGAAGCTGTTCTGAGGGCAAAAGGCAACTCAATATTAGGAACTCAGTGTACAAAACATTTTAGGGATGGGAAAAACGCTTTCGGTATTAACTAAAACAACTAAAACCAGATATAAAGTATGTGGAAAAGATATTGGACCTATATATATATATATATATATATATATATATATATATCTTTAAGAACTAACAATCACCAAATAAAAATTTGACAGTCAGGGAAAATATAATAAAAAAATACATTTAACAGCATATATTTTGATCTCTAAAATGCAACCAAGGGCCAACAGTACCCCCTGCCACACCCCCTGCCACACCCCCTGCCACGCCCCCTGCCTCACCCCCTGCCACACCCCCTGCCACACCCCCTGCCATGCCCCCTGCCTCACCCCCTGCCTCACCCCCTGCCACACCCCCTGCCATGCCCCCTGCCTCACCCCCTGCCTCACCCCCTGCCACACCCCCTGCCACGCCCCCTGCCACGCCCCCTGCCTCACCCCCTGCCTCACCCCCTGCCACACCCCCTGCCACGCCCCCTGCCTCACCCCCTGCCTCACCCCCTGCCATGCCCTCTGCCTCGCCCCTTGCCAGACTCCCTGCCACGCCCCCTGCCACACCCACCACCTAAGCCCCTTTATGATCCAAAAAAACCCTGGAATCCTTATATTACTTCAGAAATATTATCTACAGGTTTAGAGTTGAGTCCATGAAACAGCTAGAAGAAGCATCCATCAGACCTGCTGCATGTGTCCTAAGACATTCATCCTGCAGTCGAACGTGCCCTTTCCCTCCTCTGAGTACAGGTTGTAGAGGAACTGTGTGGTGTAGTTCTCATTGGCATTAGAGTTTCTGTGGGCAGGAGGAGGGCGGTATTATTATAAGACAATCCATAATTTGTTAGTTGTAGTAACAAGAGAATGATCATGTCTGAGGGATATCAGGCAAGGATGTGTTTTTGAGGAGAGCATACCCACCTGAGAATGAGGCCTCTCTTCACTGAGGTCTTCATCTTTTCTATCAGATGCTCCACGTTCAGCTACAATAAAACAATACAACAGTAAAACCATGATTCAACAGCCCAAGGTCCCCATTTTTTGGGATATGTCTGAAATATACCACATAATCTATCCATCCATCTGTGTTGTTCTGAATATGGCCTCTGACCTCTAGGTCACGGATATGGAAAGGCTCTTCATAGATGTAGGCATCATCAGCCCCAGATGACAAGCCAGCCATGGTTGCTAAGTAACCGCAGTATCCCCCCATGGTCTCAATGATGAACACTCTCCTCTTAGTGCCAGCAGCAGACTGCTTTATCCTGTCGCAAGTCTGACAGAGGAAAGAAGAGAAAGAAAGAGAGGGGCAAGTATGAGGAGGGATGTGTGTCTGGGTATTGTCATATGTGAATTTAAACCTTTGTGTGTATGGGGTACAGTGTGTTTGTGTGAGTTTGTCTGCATGTGAGTATCTGGGGTACAGTGTGTGTGTGTGTGTGTGTGTGTGTTTGCCTGCATGTGTGTATTTGGGGTACAGTGTGTGTGTGTGTGTGTGTGTGTGTGTGTGTGTGTGTGTGTGTGTGTGTGTGTGTGTGTGTGTGTGTGAGAGTGTGTGTTTTGTCTGCATGTGTGTATCTGGGGTACAGTGTGTGTGTGTGTGTGTGTGTGTGTGTGTGTGTGTGTGTGTGTGTGTTTGCCTGCATGTGTGTATCTGGGGTACATCGTGTGTGTGCGTCAAATCAAATGTTATTTGTCAGATGCGCTGAATTAAATGGGTGTAGACTTTACCGTGAAATGCTTGTTGGGAGTCCTTCCCAACGGTGCAGAGTAAATAAAATACATTGTAACACAAGAGGAATAAAATACACAGAATGAATCTATATACAGGGAGTATAAGTACCAGATCAATGTGCAGAGGTACGAAGTATTTGAGTTAGATATGCACATAAAGGCAGGGTAAAGTGACGAAGCATCAGGATATGTCTGACCATGGTGATGGTGTTAAGGGCGGTGTCAGCTCCAATGCTGAAGTCCGATCCAGGAACATTGTTAGAGACGGTGGCGGGAATGACCACCATGGGGATACACAGCTCCTCGTACATCTCCCTGGCTGTCACCAGCTCCAGACCACCCAGATACGCCTGACAAGGAGACAACGGCATCAACATCTGGATTAGGCATCAACAGACATGACAATATTCATGATACTAATAGTTTGTCAACTATAGTGCTTATGCTTAATGAATATGTTCAATCAAGAATATTTGTACACTTATACTTTAAGGACCGATTCTATGAAGTGTCATGATGGTGGGCCAGTGAACCATCATAACACTCTCTCTAATCCAACCCCTTGATCCTCACCTCAAAGCCTCCGATGATGATCAGAGAATGGATGTTGAACTTGGTAATGTTCAGGCTGATTTGCTCAATGTTTTTGCCTGGCAGGTGTCTTCACACCAGAGAGGATAAACAGAGAGTTAAATGTGACCATCTGGTTAATCTGTCAACAGAAGCTTCTATTCCTATAATTAGGGCCTTGTGTTCATCCTAAACATGTGACTTTGAGCTTTTCCTGGACAGGTCACATGGTCAGGAAGACCTCGAGGCACTACATAGTGGTGTGTGTGCTCTGTGGAGATGTCTTACCTCTTGGTACCGAGATTGGACCCTCCCTTCCCAGTCCATCCACCCACTTGAGCCCAGATGATAGGCTCAATCTGGAGAAGAGGAAAGAGAGATGAGTATGATATGTTTGTGCGTGTGCACATGCGTGTGTGTCATTTGTGTTGAGCTGTCCAACAACTTGGCAATGAACTGATGTTCCTGAGGATGTCACTTGTTCACTTCCCTTTGCTGAATTTAAAGGAAATGATTAGTTTAAGAAAATGGTGGAAACCTCCACTAGCCCAGGCCTCCACCAATCCAATGGGCCCCGATTCTGACCCGAGTTTAGAGTGCGTAAATGGAATGGAATTCCCTTTTTATGCACTTTTCTCTCTATGCCTTTTCTGACCTTGAACTTAAGCATGAGAATAGTGTGCTATTCACCTGCTATTCATTTTGGTTGGGATCAAATAAATGAAGATGTGGTGGAGGTGTGTGTACAGACACACCATATTCTGACCTTGACTTAATTCCCTAATAATTCCACCCCCTTTATGTGCCAGAAAACCATGAATAAGGTCTAGTGAACCTACCGGTTCCAAGTGGAAAAAGCATCTACTTCATTTTTTACAATATAAATAACACCAAAGGTGTAGGAAGTAGGTAGTGAAGGAGTGCACCCTTCAAGAGATAGGAGATATTATTGGGATGCACCCAGTGACTCCTAACAGCTTGAACAAGTTGTCCACTACAGGAAATCCTCAGGTGGAATGACCCACCTGTCCGTTAGCCAGGCCGTCAAAGCCGTCATGTACAGCTAGCATCTGATGTCCCTGGATGATACCGACCCTGACAGCTGCACGCACTGCTGCATTCATCCCAGCACAGGGTGCGCCAACATTTATAATGGCAATGTTGATGTTGCTCTGAGAGTGGGAGAACAGGAGAGAGAGGATGTATTTTGGGCGCAACATGATTATAAGAACTACACTGTGGGAAAAAAGTCCTATAACGCCTTCAAATGTGCAACCAGTTGCCCAAACACGTGACCATGACAGCAAGAAAAAGAAAATGCTGCTCACCTTCATTTCTGGGGGGGTCACGTGAGCCAGCATTTTGTATGTGTCCCAGTTATTCTGAAAGCTCCTACAAACAGACAGTGAAAAGAAAATGACCAACGGTTTTTATCTCAAAGCGCAAATAAAGAAGGAATAAAAGAAGCCAAGTAAAAGGCTCACTTTCCCCTGAGCTTTACAGCATCTTCAAATCTCCCCTCCGTCATGGCTACGGTCACATCTTTAGTCTGAGAGAAAGAGAGAGAGGCAGGAAGGGGGTAATGGAGTGAGGAGAGAATGAAAATGTTAGATAGGAAATAGAACTCTCTGTGGATAATAAAGGTGATTTATCAACAATAAGAGAGGAAATATAACAGTTTGATGTGGCGTAGGTGTATAGCTCACCACTTGGACACACTCCATGAGAGGCAGCCTGACGGCCATGTTCCCAGAAAGACTGACGACACAGGCTGGGGTTTCTGGGGTGGCCTCCAGAAGAGCCATCACAGCCTCCACACCCATCCTGCTACCCTGGGGGACAGAAAGAGAGAGAGAGAGAGAGAGAGAGAGAGAGAGAGAGAGAGAGAGAGAGAGAGAGAGAGAGAGAGAGAGAGAGTGAGAGAGAGAGAGAGAGAGAGAGAGGATTAATTCATTAATTCATGAATAAAGGATTGATTATCATTACAGGAACATTACAGGCACTATATGATGACCCTGAAGGTCAAGAAAGATTAGACAACAGAGTGAAAATAATACAGGCACAGACAGACTGATTGACAGACACAAAGTGGTGACAGACAGATGGATTACCAGGATTCTGTCAAAAGCAGAGGGGGTGCCACCTCTCTGTACGTGTCCCAGGATTGTGGAACGGGTGTCGAAGCCAAGTTTCTTGGATACCAGCTGTATAGAGTGACACAGAGAGATTACAGCATCAGTCCTCTGTCAGATCACATTACGCTAGCCCGTTATAACCTTAACCATTAGGGGATCTGTGCCTGCATCCCATTCTCTATATTGGGAATAAAATGCCATTTGGGCCACGTTTCAAGTTGTATTAGTCATACTGTATATACGGAATGAATATGGTATCCAACCAAATGCTTACTTGCAGGTTCCTTCTGGACAATGCAACAACAATAATAAATAATAAAAGAATACAAACATAAAGTAAATGGCTCGGTAGAATATAATTAATGTTTTTGCATAAGTATAGCAAGCAAAGTAATAATACAAAAATTGGGCCATAAAAAAGAAGAGTAGAGCAGGAACTAGCAATACACGAGCCCTCTTCATCACCGCCATCTCAGCCTGTTTCAGAGGTTAGGGCCAGCTTCTACTGACTGGGGGATGTCATATCTCACATTTTTGACTTGGTCACAGGTGATGGGTTTCTGGTTACGGTCCTGGGCTCCCTCTGCCAGAATGATGACGTTCAGACGAGAACCACGCCCCCTTTGCTGAGAGAGAGACGGAGAGAGAGCGTTGTTTTGTGTGTTAGTATATGAGGAAGAGAGAGGGTCAAAGAGATAAAGAGATGCTCAATCAGAAGAGGTGGAGAAAGGATTGAGGGATAGAAGAATAGAGGGATAAAGGGAGAAGGACAGGAGGTGTGGTACCGCAATCAATCTTTTGCACAAATGTTCCTCCCAGTTTTCCTCTGGGGGCATTTCTGGGATGAACACCCAGTCAGCACCACAGGCCAGAGCAGTCACAAGGGCCAGGTAGCTGTTGAGACAGAGAGAAATGTTAATACACACACAGGCACGCACAGATGCACACACGCATGCACGCACACATAGGCACGCACAGTCACGTACGTAAGCACATACACACACACACACACACACACACACACACACACACACACACACACACACACACACACACACACACACACACACACACACACACACACACACAGTCAGGCACGCACCCGCAGTGTCTGCCCATCACCTCCAGGATAAAGGTCCTCTGGTGACTGTCAACAGAAAAAAGTGAAAGAGATTTACTCATGTCCACAAATGCCTTAATATTGGTGTGTGTGTGTGTGTTATGTGTGTACCTCTGTGCAGTAGTCGTGATGGCATCCACCACCTCTATGATGCGGTGCAGGGCGGAGTCGGTGCCGATGGTCATGTCAGTGCCACAGAAGTCGTTGTCGATAGAGCCCACCATGCCCACGATGTTGAGATGAGAAGAACGATTAGCCTCCTCCGCTGAGATCTTTCCTGGTGGTAGAAACACAAACTAGAAGACAACTCTCACATTTAATACACTACAGCCTGTGTGGCTCAGTTGGTAGAACATAGCCCTTGCAACACCCAGGTCGTGGGCTTGATGCCAGCTGGGGCCACCCATTTGAAAATAAATGCAAGCACTACTGTAAGTCACTTTGGATAAATTACTTGGGTCCACAAGGAGGCATTAAAGTACACTATAAGGAGCCACATATGGATCAGTTTAGGCTTTTAGATCATAAGGAATGATAACCTAATCCCCTCCTTTTAGGATTATCCACCGGATGTGTACCAAACTCACTAAAAGTGGCAGTAATAAAGCTTCTCTTGAAAAAGCCAAATCTTGACCCAGAAAATATAAAGAACTATCGGCCTATATCGAATCTCCCATTCCTCTCAAAAATGTTCGAAAAAACTGTCGAGCAGCAACTCACTGCCTTCCTGAAGACAAACAATGTATACAAAATGCTTCAGTCTGGTTTAGACCCCATCATAGCACTGAGACGGCACTTTTGAAGATGGTAAAGGACATTTTAATGGTGTCAGACTGAGGCTCTGCATCTGTCCTCGTGCTCCTAGACCTTAGTGCTGCTTTTGATACCATCGATCACCACATTCTTTTGGAGAGATTGGAAACCCAAATTGGTCTACACGGACAAGTTCTGACCTGGTTTAGATCTTATCTGTCGGAAAGATATCAGTTTGTCTCTGTGGATGGTTTGTCCTCTGACAAATCAACTGTAAATTTCGGTGTTCCTCAAGGTTCTGTTTTAGGACCACTATTGTTTTCACTATATATTTTACCTCTTGGGGATGTCATTCGAAAGCATAATGTTAACTTTCACTGCTATGCGGATAACACACAGCTGTACATTTCAATGACACATGGTGAAGCCCCAAAATTGCCCTCGCTGGAAGCCTGTGTTTCAGACATAAGGAAGTGGATGGCTGCAAACGTTTTACTTTTAAACTCGGACAAAACAGAGATGCTTGTTCTAAGTCCCAAGAAACAAAGAGATCTTCTGTTGGATCTGAAAATTAATCTTGATGGTTGTACAGTCATATCAAATAAAACTGTGGACTCGGCGTTACTCTGGACCCTGATCTCTCTTTTGACGAACATATCAAGACAGTTTCAAGGACAGCTTTTTTCCATCTCCATAAAAATCAGAAATGTTCTGTCCAAAAATGATGCAGGACAATTAATCCATGCATTTGTTACTTCTAGGTTAGACTACTGCAATGCTCTACTTTCTGGCTACCCGGATAAAGAACTAAATAAACTTCAGTTAGTGTTAAATACGGCTGCTAGAATCCTGACTAGAACAGCTGTAGGCAGGGCTTTTTCCTATAGAGCTCCATTTTTATGGAATGGTCTGCCTACCCATGTGAGAGACGCAGACTCGGTCTCAACCTTTAAGTCTTTATTTAAGACTCATGTCTTCAGTAGGTCCTATGATTGAGTGTAGTCTGAGCCCTAGGACCATGCCTCAGGACTACCTGGCATGATAACTCCTGGCTGTCCCCAATCCACCTGGCCGTGCTGCTGCTCCAGTTTCAACTGTTCTGCCTGCGGCTATGGAATTTACTCCTGAGGTGCTGACCTGTTGCACCCTCGACAACTACTGTGATTATTATTACTTGACCATGCTGGTCATTTATGATCAAACTCTTCTGGAGAGAGTTGCTGCACTGAAAGTAAAGGGGCTGAATAATTTTGCACGCCCAATTTTTCAGTTTTTGATTTGTTAAAAAAGTTTGAAATATCCAATAAATGTTGTTCCACTTCACGATTGTGTCCCACTTGTTGTTGATTCTTCACAAAAAAATACAGTTTTATATCTTTATGTTTGAAGCCTGAAATGTGGCAAAAGGTCGCAAAGTTCAAGGGGGCCGAATACTTTCGCAAGGCACTGTATATAAATCGATTTGATTTGAAATTTGATTTGATAATCTAAAACGTGACTGGTTGTAGTAGTGTGTTACTTGAAGTTGTATAGTAGTTGGGTGCTTTTGAGTGAAGGTTGCTGGGTAATGTAGTCTTTTTGGTGACCCAGGTATCTCACCCCCTTTTGTCAGGTCAGCCAGCAGCTCGCTCCACTCTGTACGGAACTGGTTGGCACCAGTCAAGCTACCATCACCGCCGATCACACACAGGTTGGTGATGCCCAGTTTGACCAAGTTGCAGGCGGCCTTCAGACGTCCCCACTTCTCTTTGAAGTCCATACAGCGGGCACTGCCAATCACAGTTCCACCCTGAGAAGAGACAGTAGACGGGGTGGGATCACTGAATGACACAAACAGAACCCACATAGTCTGCCAACAGAACACATTCAGTTGGGCTAAAAAAGAGGGAGAGATGGAGGAGGAAGTACAGAAGGAAAGGATGTGGGTTATAGAGGGGGATGAGATAGTTTGTGGTTATGAATATAGTGTGTGTATGTGTGAGAGAGAGGGAGATACTTTTTGTCTTACTTTAATGAGCCATCCTCTACACTAAAAACACCACAAAAAGAGAGGGAGAGAGAGCGATAGAGAGAGAGAGCGAGAGAGAGAGAGAGAGAGAGAGAGGGAATGAGAGCGAAGGAAGGAGAGAGAGAGAAGGAAGGAGAGAGAGAAATAGAGAGAGAGTGAGAGAGAGAGAAGAGAGAGAATGGAGAGAGAGAAAGGAAAGGAGGAAGATTAAACCCCAACCTATCCTTCTGAAGCCCATTAAATCCAGTGAACTCTGACATTTGATTAGTTCCTCCTGGCCAGAGGGTCACTGGTCTAGGACCAGCTTGAGTTACAGAGGACAGATTCCACGTCCTTCACTGAAAGGTTACATTTGGTCAGGAACTAAGGAGAGCTCAAGACAGTGTGAGGGTGGAGGTAATTGGAGAGTGAGTGAGTGTGAGTGTGTGTGTGTGTGTGTGTGTGTGTGTGTGTGTGTGTGTGTGTGTGTGTGTGTGTGTGTGTGTGTGCACATGCTTATGTATGTGTCATGCATGTGCTTGCGTGTTTTTGGGAGTGTCTGTGTGTCTATATACATGTGTGTCTATGAATGCATGTGGTGAATGTGTGTGAGTGTGTGCAAGCATGCTTTTTGTCTATGCATGTGATTTTGTGTGGGTGAGTGTGTGTGTGCATACTGTATACAATATGTGTGCTCACCAGATGCAGCATCATAGACACACTCTCCCAGGTGGAAAGTTTGATGTTGTCACCTCCATCCACCAGACCCTGGTAACCCTGGAGACGAAGACACAAACCTGTCACTCGCAGTCGTGGGAGTATCTAAGGTGAAACCCAGGGTAACTGAGGTGGCTTATCTGACAGACCTTTACGTTAAGGTAACGGGCATGGAAAATTGAAAGTAACATCGCCCTTTCTCAAATCCAGTTCTTGGGGGCCTTAGCACTGCTGGTTTACATCCTATTCCCTCTAATCAGGGATTGATTGAAACTTGAGACACCAGGTAGGTGGAATCTCTGGGCAATAACATTACTCAGTCAATTAAGTACCATGGAGTAGTAAATCCTATAGTGCTGTGGAGTTTGAGGCGCAGGTTGAAGTACCCCCATTGTAATCTGTATTATTTAAAGGCCCAGTGCAGTCAAAATGGGATTTTCCAATGTTTTATATACAGTACCAGTCAAAGGTTTGGACACACCTATTCATTCAAGGATCTTTCTTTATTTTTTCAATTTTTCTACAATTTTCTACATCAAAAATATGAAATAGCACACAATGAATCATGTAGTAGCCAAAAAAGTGTTAAACAAATCAAAATATATTTTATATTATAGATTCTTCAAAGTAGCCACCTTTTGCCTTGATGATTGCATACTCTTGGTATTCTCTCAAGCAGCTTCATGAGGTAGTCACCTGGAATGCTTTTCCAACAGTCTTGAAGGAGTTCACACATATGCTGAGCACTTGTTGGCTGCTTTCTCTTCACTCTGTGGTCCAACTCATCCGAAAACATCTAAATTGGGTTGAGGTCGGGTGATTGTGGAGGTCAGGTCATCTGATGCAACACTCCATCACTCTCCTTCTTGGTCAAACAGCCCTTACACAGTCTGGAGGTGTGTTGGGTCATCGGCCCACTAAGCGCAAACCAGATGGGATGGTGTATCGCTGCAGAATGCTGTGGTAGCCATGCTGGTTAAGTGTGCCTTGAATTCTAAATAAATCATTGACAGTGTCACCAGCAAAGCACCCCTACACCATCACACGTCCTCCTTTATGCTTCACTGTGGGAACCACACATGCAGAGATCATCCGGTCACCTACTCTGCGTCTCACAAAGACATTGTGGTTGGATGCAAAAATCTCAAATCTGGACTCATGAGACCAAAGGACAGATTTCCACCTGTCTAATGTCCATTGCTCATGTTTCTTGTCCCAAGCAGGTCTGCTCTTCTTCTTGGTGTCCTTTAGTAGTGGTTTCTTTGTAGCAATTTGACCATGGAGGCCTGATTCACGCAGTCTCCTCTGAACAGTTGATGTTGAGATGTGTTTGTTAATTTAACTCTGTGAAGCATTTATTTGGGCTACAATCTGAGGTGCAGTTAATTGACGATTTCTGAGGCTGTTAACTCTAATGAACTTATCCTCTGCAGCAGAGATAACTCTGGGTCTTCCTTTCCTGTGGCGGTCCTCATAAGAGCCAGTTTCATCATAGCGCTTGATGGTTTTTGCGACTGCACTTGAAGAAACTTGACATTTTCCAGATTGACTGACCATCATGTATTAAAGTAATGATGGTCTGACATTTCTCTTTGCTTATTTGAGCTGTTCTTGCTATAATATGGACTTGGTATTTTACCAAATAGGGCTATCTTCTGTAAACCACCCCTACCTTGTCACAACACAACTGATCGGCTCAAACACATTATGAAGGAAAGAATATCCACCAATTAACTTTTAACAAGGCACACCTGTTAATTGAAATGCATTCCAGGTGACATTCCATGTGACTCATGAAGCTGGTTGAGAGAATGCCAAGAGTGTGCAAAACTGTCATCAAGGCAAAGGGTGGCTACTTTGAAGAATCTCAAATATAAAATATATTTTGATTTAACACTTTTTTGGTTACTACATGATTCCATATGTGGTATTTCATAGTGTTGATGTCTTCACTATTATTATACAATGTAGAAAATAGTACAAATAAAGAAAAACCTTTGAATGAGTATGTGTGTCCAAACTTTTGACCGGTACTCTATATTTCATTTTCCACACTACGAGGTTGCAATAATAATGTGAAATTGTGAAAATTATGATAATGTACTTTTATTGTATGAGCTTTTTGTGAAGACTGCCTGAAATTTCAGCCTGTTGTGGTGGGATGGAGTTTGGCCTGCCTGGTGACATCACCAGGTGGTTAATTAGTTAATAGACCAATAAGAAAGAGAGGTCCAAAACTTTCTGCCAATAACAGCTAGTTTTCAGTTTTCCCCTCCCCACTCAGACCACTCCCAGACAGTCCTAGCAAAATTCTTGCTTGAGAAATTGCTCTTTGCTAAAAAGTTATTTTTGTTTATTTTCACAATTTTAATTGAAAACAGTCACAGTGAGGTTGCATTGGACCTTTAACAGTTATAGACAATAATAGAGTAAGGGTAACATGAAAAAGTAGATGAGATGGGGTGGATACAAGTCAGGTACTAACCTCATGAACGAAGTAGACCTTGGCCCCAGTGTAGATGCCCATTCTGACTGTGGCCCTCACAGCAGCATTCATACCTGTAGCACAGAATGGTTGTTTAAACATCACTGACACAGTCCCACCTGCACAGGTGGTTTTGAACTATGACGCACAACACAGTGTGATTAAGCTTTCATGCTGTGTGCTACAAATTTGACATATGCATAATTATACTGAACAAAAATATAAACGCAACATGCAACAATTTCAAAGATTTTACTGAGTTACAGAAAATTGGTCAATTGAAATAAATTCTAATCTATGGACTTCACATGACTGGGAATACAGATATGCATATGTTGGTCAAAGTTACCTTACTATAAAGGTAGGGGCATGAATCAGAAAACCAGTCAGTATCTGGTGTGACCACCATTTGCCTCATGCAGCGTCACACGTCTGCTTTGCATATAATTGATCAGGCTGTTTGATTGTGGCCTGTGGAATGTTGTCCCTTTCCTCTTCAATGACTGTGCGATGTTGCTGGATATTGGCGGGAACTGGAATACACTGTTGTATACGTCAAGCCAGAGCATCCCAACCATGTTCAATGGGTGACATGTCTGGTGAGTATGCGGGCCATAGAGGAATTGGGACATTTTCAGCTTCCAGGAATTGTGTACAGATCCTTGGGCCTCAGGATCTTGTCATGGTACAGTATCTCTGTGCATTCAAATTGCCATTGATAAAATGCAATTGTATTCATTGTCCCTTGCTATGCCTGTCCATACCATACTGTAACCCCAACACCAACATGGGGCACTCAGTTCACAACGTTGACATTAGAAAATCATCGCCCACACAACGCCATACACGTGGTCTGTGGTTGTGTGGCCGGTTCAACGTACTACCAAATTCTCTAAAACAGCTTATGGTAGAGAAATGAACATTGAGTTATTTGGCAACAGCTCTGGTGGACATTCCTGCAGTCAGCATGCCACTTGCATGCTCCCTCAAGAGATCTGTGGCATTGTGTTGTGTGACTAAACTGCACATTTTAGAGTGGCCTTTCATTGTCCCCAGCACAAGATGCACCTGTGTAATGATCATGATGTTAATCAGCTTTTTTTTTTTTTACCTTTAGTTAACTAGTCAAGTCAAGAACAAATTCTTATTTTCAATGACAGCCTAGGAACAGTGGGTTAACTGCCTGTTCAGGGGCAGAACGACAGATTTGTACCTTGTCAGCTTGGGGATTTGAACTTGCAACCTTCCGCTCAACCAATGCTCTAACCACTAGGCTACCCTGCCGCCCCAGCTTATTGATGTGCCACACCTGTCAGATGGATGGATTATCTTTGCAAAGGAGAAATGCTCACCAACAGGGATGTGCACAACATTTGAGAGAAATACTATTTTTGTGCGTAGAGACAATTTCTGGGATTTTTTTATTTCAGCTCATGAAACATAGGACCAACACTTTACATGTTGTGTTTCTATTTTTGTTCAGTGTATATAGGAAACACCAGGGGCCAGCCACGTTAGTACCAGAGTGACTGGTACTATGGGCTAAATAACAGTTCAGGACCCCAGACAAGGTTAAACCATCATAACAGCTGGTATCTCTTTACTCTATCACTTCATTCTTAACAGACTTGTCTAATTTTTGTGATTTTACTGAACATCAAATAAGCATGTACATGTACCCGATCATGATGATAATCATGTACTAGGGTCAAGAGGGTAGGGTTCAGGCTTAAAATGCATGCCCTTGTAGGGCTTGACTGTGAGTTCACATGTTCAGGAATAACTTGGGCCCCTGATCGTCATATATGGCTGAGAGGAACCATAGCATAGTGGAACACTGAAGAGTTCTCCTGTCACATTCACACAATTGGAATGACAATGCACTTTTAAGCTCTCCTGGGCATGTAGTTGGAATGTAACTGCCTATGTATATGTGTCACTGAACTGGCAGGACAGACAAGGCAGACAGGGAGAGTAAGGCAGACAGGAGAGACAGGAGAGACAGGGCAGACAAGGCAGACAGGACAGACAGGAGAGACAGGGCAGACAGGACAGACAGGAGAGACAAGGCAGACAGGACAGACAGGACAGACAGGGAGAGTAAGGCAGACAGGAGAGACAGGAGTGACAGGGCAGACAGGACAGACAGGAGAGACAAGGCAGAAAAGTTAGACAGGACAGACAGGACAGACAGGAGAGACAGGGCAGACAGGACAGACAGGAGAGACAGGGCAGACAAGGCAGACAGGGAGAGTAAGGCAGACAGGGAGAGTAAGGCAGACAGGACAGACAGGAGAGACAGGGCAGACAGGACAGACAGGGAGAGTACGGCAGACAGGACAGACAGGAGAGACAGGAGAGACAAGGCAGACAGGGAGAGTAAGGCAGACAGGACAGACAGGAGAGACAGAAGAGACAGGGCAGACAAGGCAGACAGGGAGGGTAAGGCAGACAGGACAGACAGGAGAGACAGGAGAGACAGGGCAGACAAGGCAGACAGGACAGACAGGAGAGACAGGGCAGACAGAACAGACAGGAGAGACAAGGCAGACAGGACAGACAGGACAGACAGGGAGAGTAAGGCAGACAGGAGAGACAGGAGTGACAGGGCAGACAGGACAGACAGGAGAGACAGGGCAGACAAGTTAGACAGGACAGACAGGACAGACAGGAGAGACAGGGCAGACAAGGCAGACAGGGAGAGTAAGGCAGACAGGGAGAGACAAGGCAGACAGGACAGACAAGAGAGACAGGGCAGACAGGACAGACAGGAGAGACAGGGCAGACAAGGCAGACAGGGAGAGTAAGGCAGACAGGACAGACAGGAGAGACAGGGCAGACAGGACAGACAGGGAGAGTAAGGCAGACAGGACAGACAGGAGAGACAGGAGAGACAAGGCAGACAGGGAGAGTAAGGCAGACAGGACAGACAGGAGAGACAGGAGAGACAGGGCAGACAAGGCAGACAGGGAGAGTAAGGCAGACAGGACAGACAGGAGAGACAGGAGAGACAGGGCAGACAAGGCAGACAGGGAGAGTAAGGCAGACAGGACAGACAGGAGAGACAGGAGAGACAAGGCAGACAGGGAGAGTAAGGCAGACAGGACAGACAGGAGAGACAGGAGAGACAGGGCAGACAAGGCAGACAGGGAGAGTAAGGCAGACAGGACAGACAGGAGAGACAGGAGAGACATGGCAGACAAGGCAGGCAGGGAGAGTAAGGCAGACAGGACAGACAGGAGAGACAGGAGAGACAAGGCAGACAGGGAGAGTAAGGCAGACAGGACAGACAGGAGAGACAGGGCAGACAAGGCAGACAGGACAGACAGGGAGAGTAAGGCAGACAGGACAGACAGGAGAGACGGGAGAGACAGGGCAGACAGGACAGACAGGAGAGACAGGACAGACAGGACAGACAGGGCAGACAAGGCAGACAGGACAGACAGGAGAGACAGGGCAGACAGGAGAGACAGGGCAGACAGGACAGACAGGACAGACAGGACAGACAGGAGAGACAGGAGAGACAGGGCAGACAGGACAGCCAGTAGAGACAGGAGAGACAGGGCAGACAATGCAGACAGGACAGACAGGAGAGACAGGAGAGACGGGGAGAGTAAGGCAGACAGGACAGACAGGACAGACAGGAGAGACAGGACAGACAGGGCAGACAAGGCAGACAGTGAAAGAAATGCAGACAGGACAGACAGGAGAGACAGGACAGACAGGGCAGACAGGAGAGACAGGACAGACAGGGGAGAGAGGTGCATTTCACCAGCTCATTGTCTCAATAAACCAGCTCATTGTCTCAATACACCAGCTCATTGTCTCAATACACTAGCTCATTGTCTCAATACACCAGCTCCAGGCTAAAGGGCAACACATGTGGATAGTGTGTCTGTTGAGGTGGCAAGAGTGTCTCCCCTTTCAACATGCATGGAGTAAAAAAATAGGTGGAAGAGGAGGGAGAGGATAGAGGAGGGATAGGGTGGCACACTTCACTATTCCTCCACCTCTCCATGTCATATGACAGAAAGGTCACCCCTCTAAAATTACCCCCTCCAACAGACACTGAGAGATTGAGAGGGAAAGAGAGGGAAATAGAGGAAAGATAAAGATATGGGTGAATATTTAAAGAACCGAGCAGCCAGGGTGTTTAGAAATAGAATAAACAACAGAAAGAGAGAGAGAACCTTGGATTAACGTCTAGCCGACAAGAGCCACCCAGCTCCATAATGATGTAAAGTTCAGACAGACAGACAGCTCCCTGACATATGGTCATATGTGGTCAGCGGCAGACATCCCAAAGTTCCAAGGGGAGGTATTTATCATCCAGCTAAAGGTCAGGGGGAAGGCTTCTGGGATGTCCTAATAATCTTTCCTTTCTCCCGAAGTGTGTACTTGTTCTCTTCCATTGATTGATTTAAAACAAAATGACTGGTTTATGGAAACTCCCTCTAGCCATGCCTACACCAATCCAATGATTTTTAATTTGTGGGGAGTAGTGAACAAGTGTGAATGCTCCGCTGACCCTGGAAACCTTGGATGGAAGATTTCACGTTGCCCTTTCCATGTGATAAGATATCTTGGTGACAACCAAGAGGAGGGGTCTTTACGTGCCATGTCATACATGTAATACATATCATATGTTCAACAGTGTGACAACATATCCTTTTAATATCAGAACTCCTCATTCTACAATCATTACAGTTTCTTTAGTAGTGGGCGTGGCAAACTGTGGGACTGTAACTGTGACTGAACCACCCTGTCAACAGTTGGACTTCAAACCACAAGAACAAGAGGCATGCTTTCTATTAGTTGATACAGTACATATGTGCTGTGACACATTTCACTTTGAACAAAAATCAATGCATTTCTGTAGTACAGTCAGTCTATGCATCCCCCTGAAGTACAGCCATGACTTTGAACAGCACAAATTATATTTACAAATCACTTCTTACTTTACTCCCTATAATCTATTGTTTTCCTACTCCAAATTCCATGAGAGCCTCTGAGAGCTCTGAGCGTGAATTATGGGAATTGTTGACTTGAAGTAAAACGTCTCACAGTTTGCTGCTGCCACATGCGAATGTGAACTGTTCCCAAATACTGATATTACTCTGGCCCGACTCAGCCACCTGCAGATTACCAACAAGCCTCTGGGCTGTCTGTCCTCCCTCATATTTCCCATGCCCTTGGAGCTGTAGCTTCCCCCTACCAGTCCCCTGGAACCCCCCTGCCCTCGACCGCCCCACTCACCCTGGGCATCGCCTCCGGAGGTCAGCACGGCGATGGAGCGGCCGATGCCCATCTTTCTGGGGTCTTTATGGGGTGCTTCATGATGTGCCATGGTCCTGGATCTGCCTGTGAATGGAGAAGGGAAAGAAAGACAAGATGGCAGAGAAGGATTAGCCTAGCCTATAGTGTGTGGTTTAATGCAGTAGAGTGTCTCTCTCCTCTCACCTCTTTCTCTCCTCTCACTCTCTCTGCCTGCCTGACTAGGAAAGTGACTGAATGGGACAGTGGGGGCGCAGTTTAACCCCCCCTCTGCTTGACAGGAATCTGAGGCACGTGCGTGATGAGAGCCAGTGTTGTAAAAATACTTACAATGTTTTTGGGGGCTTCTGTACTTGACTATTTCTATTTGACACCTTTTACTTCGCTACATTCCTTAAGAAAATATTATACTTTTTACTCCATACATTTTCATTGACACCCAAAAGTACTTAAAATCAAATTTTATTTGTCACATGCGCCAAACACAACAGGTGTTCCTTACCTTACCGTGAAATGCTAACTTACAAGTGCTTAACCAACAATGCAGTAAAGAAAACAGAATATTTACTAAATAAACTAAAGTAAAGTGCAATGTAAATGTAAATAGTCCTGGTGGCCATTTGATTAATTGTTCAGCAGTCTTACGGCTTGGGGCCGAAGCTATTAAGGAGCCTTTTAGATCTAGACTTGGCGCTCAGGTACTTGTTACATTTTGAGGTCTGTAAAATAGTCAAATTCACACACTTATCAACCAAACATCCCTGGTCATCCCTACCGCCTCTGATTTGGAAGACTCACTAAACACGCATGCTTCGTTTGTAAATTATGTCTGAATTTTGGAGTCTGCCCCTGGCTTTAGGTAAATCAATATAAGGAATTTGAAGTGATTTATACTTTTACTTTTGATACTTAAATGTATTTTAAACCTGGGTGACTCACTTTTACTTGAGTCATTTTCTATTAAGGTATCTTTACTTTTACTCAAGTATGACGGTTGGGTACTTTTTCCACCACTGATGAGAGAGTGTGAACACACACAACCTCTCACGCCCACTTGTGCATTCCCACACCACACACACATACACTTGCGCGCACACACACACATACAAAAACATGTTTTTTTTTACTATCCTTGTGGGGACCAAGCAATTGATTTCTATTCAAAATCCTATTTTCCCCTAACCCTAAATCTAACCTTAACCTTAACCCTAATCCCAAACCCCTAACCCTAACTCCTAACCTTAAGGGCTCAGACACACAATAGCGTTAGCACCTCTGAACATAACTTGCGAAACCGAGTGAGCACCAATTTTACAAGTAGAATCTAATGAAAACACAGTGCGCTGAATGATAGGGAGATGAACACTGGATCCACATTTGGTGTGATGTGTGCGAGCCCTAACCCCTAAGGCAATTTTCCTTGTTTTACTATCCTTGTGAGGACTTCTGGTCCCTACAAGGATGGTAAAACCAAAAACACACACAGAGCAGTGGTAGTACTCATACAAGCAAATACATATACACACATGCAACACACACCACTCTCGACTCTAAACTAAATATAAAACCAACCACCGTCACAGCATGTGCCTTCATGCATAGTGTACAATCAAAAAAGCTTGGTAAGCAGCAATCACATAATAGGTTCTCCAAGACTACACTGAGCCTATCAACAACATACCATGGACAACAGTGGTTTGGGAAGATAGAGTGAGTTTGTTGGAACAAAGATCTTCATTGAGAATGAACTTGAGTGTACTGTATTGAAAGTGTATGGGTACCCTCATATCAAACGACTATCAATTGAAGCATAAATGAATGTCTTTGATAAATGTTGAACTGACAATCCTCCTGTGTTGATAGCAGGCCATGGTTAGTGGACACCTCATCTGCTGTTCCATCAGAACATGAACACTTATTTCCACCTGCAGTGATTAAGAACAACAGATAACCAGCAGTACCACTCTGATGTTGATCTGTCTGACTTTTTCAAATGTTCTATCTCTGATCCATGATTGTAAAATCGACTTTTATAATACGTGATTAAAACATTAAAGCAAAAATAAAATAATTTAAATGTTCTAAATGCATGTATAAATATACATCTCCAATAATAGTCATAATTAAGTTATCTATTTTCCCTAATTGTTAACTAACTAGCTAATGACATGGCTAATGCTTTGAATCAGATAGCCTGCTGAATGTTGCAATCCCCCGGAAGAATAAACCCACTGGGCACACACTGGTTGAATAGTTTCAACGTCATTAGTCAACCTATTGTGACGTGGAATCTATGTGGATTACACATTTGGATTAGCAAAAAGTCATCAACCAGTACAGTTTTCATCTAATTTCAATCCGCGTTGTAAACATTGAAATTAGGGTAAAACTTAAACTTAAATGCAATGACTTGGATTGATGTAACAGGTTGTTACATCAATCCAATAATCATCAGAACTATGTATATGTTGAAATTGCATCCTGCTGATATATTTTCATCCTATATTCATCCTGAGTGTACAAAACACCAGGAACACCTGCTCTTTCCATGACATACACTGACCAGGTGAATCCAGGTGAAAGCTATGACCATTTATTGATGTCACCTTCAATCAGTGTAGATGAAGGGGAGGAGACAGGTTAAAGAAGGATGTTAAAGCCTTGAGACAATTGAGACATGGATATTGTATATGTGCCATTCAGAGGGTGAATGGGCAAGACAAAATATTTAAGTGCCCTTGAACAGGGTATGGTAGTAGGTGCTAGGCACACCGGTTTGAGTGTGTCAAGAACTGCAATACTGCTGTTTTTTTAACACTCAACAGTTTTACATGTGGATCAAGAATGGTCCACCACCCAAAGAACATCCAGCCAACGGCAGGTCAGTGGTCAAAAACAAGAGGAAGAAGTAGGCTGACACAAATTGTGCAGTGCAACAGACTGAATGACAGTCCAGTACAACATTGGTGCCTTAAAGTCACCATTGGCTTAATGGTGAAATCCCTGAGCGGTTTCCTTCCTCTCCAGCAACTGAGTTAGGAAGCACACCTGTATCTTTGTAGGGACTGGGTGTACTGATACACCATCCAAAGTGTAATTAATCATTTCACCATGCTCATAGGCATTTGGGCAAATCAGATGTCAATTTAGCCTACATAAACCCAACCTCACTTTTACTTTCACATACAGCTTGTGTAAGAAACGTTAGAGTTACTTTCAATTAGGAAGGTGGTGGGATAAACTAAAGGAGGATAAGCTCATTGTAAAAGCTGGAATTGAATAAATGGACAAAGTCAAACATGTGGTTTCCATATGTTTGATACAGTTCCATTAATTCCATTCCAGCCATTAAAATAAGCCTTTCCTCCTATAGCTCCTCCCACCAGCTTCCACTGTTTTCAACTCTTCAATATTATTTAGGTAGTCTATGCAAATAATTATGGAAGCTGATCAATGTCTAAATGTGTTGACATGATAGCTCAGTTGAAACGAACACAGCTAATCTGTAACGGCTGTTGGAAGGAGTGGAGAACCAAGGTGCAGCGTGGTACGTGTTCATCTTTATTATTTGAACTGAACACTGATTAACAAAAAAACAACGAAGAGAACGAACAAAACCGAAACAGTTCTGTCTAGTGCAGAAAGACACAAAACAGAAAAACAACTACCCACAACACACAGGTGGGAAAAGGCTACCTAAGTATGGTTCTCAATCAGAGACAACGATAGACAGCTGCCTCTGATTGAGAACCACACCCGGCCAAACACACAGAAATAAAAAACATAGAACCCACAACATAGAATGCCCACCCCAACTTACGCCCTGACCAAACCAAAATAGAGACATAAAATGATCTCTAAGGTCAGGGCGTGACATAATCAGGGTACATAGGCAGGGTACTGTACATACACTGCTGCCATGAAAAGATGCACCTGATTGACAATGATGTTCAGATATCCTGTGGCATTCAAATGTTGCTCCACATTTATCAAGGGGCCCAATGTGTGCCATGAAAACACACCCCACACATTCACACCACCACCACCACCAGCCTGTAATGTTGACACACAGCCAGGGGTGGGAAAAGTACCCAATTTTCATACTTAAGTAAAAGCAAAGATACCTTAAAAGAAAATTACTCAAGTAAAAGTAAAAGTCACCCAGTAAAATACTACTTGAGTAAAAATCTAAAAGTATTTGGTTTTAAATGTAAGAGTATAAATCATCAACCAAAGTATTCATCCTGTTTGCAATAAGGGACTAAAGCAAAACTGAAGAAAAATGTGGCAAAAAAAGAAACTTGTGTCCTGAATACAAAGCGTTATGTTTGGGGCAAATCCAACACAACACATCACTGAGTACCACTCCTCATATTTTCAAGCATGGTGGTGGCTGCATGATTTTATGGGTATGTTTATCATCGGTAAGGACGAGGGAGTTCTTTTTTACGACAAAAAGAAAAGGATTGGAGCTAAGCACAGGCAAAATCCTAGAGGAAAAGCTGGTTCAGTCTGCTTTCCAACAGACACTGGGAGAAAAACTCACCTTTCAGCAGGACAATAACCTAAAACACAAAGGCCAAATATACACTGGTAATGCTTACCAAGATGACATTTTTATTTTTTACATTTTTTATTTCACCAGGTAGGCTAGTGGAGAACAAGTTCTCATTTGCAACTGCGACCTGGCCAAGATAAAGCAAAGCAGTTCGACACATACAACAACACAGAGTTACACATGGAATTAACAGACATATAATCAATAATACAGTAGAAAAATCTATTACAGCATGTGCAAATGAGGTAGGATAAGAGACGTAAGGCAATAAATAGGCCATGGTGGCGAAGTAATTACAATATAGCAATTAAACACTGGAATGGTAGAATGTGCAAGTAGAGAAACTGGGTTGCAAAGGAGCAAGATAAATAAATAAATACCACACCACATAAAATAACCCATGTCACACCCTGGCCTGACCAAAATAATAAAGAAAACACAAAATACTAAGACCAGGGTGTGACAACAGATTGTATTACAACGTCTGTGTTTCATCTGAACGATGGTTCAGTATTAAATAAGGAATTCAGCAGTGTGGTAAAGGTCCTGAAAAAACTTACTAGATAGTTTTATAATGTTTGTAGGAACATCAATATTTACTAGTGATGGGGGACGGATATGGAAAATCCACCCAATACATCTGATAATGATCAAATCAAATCAAATATATTTAAATAGCCCTTCGTACATCAGCTGATATCTCAAAGTGCTGTACAGAAACCCAGCCTAAAACCCCAAACAGCAAGCAATGCAGGTGTAGAAACACGGTGGCTAGGAAAAACTCCCTAGAAAGGCCAAAACCTAAGAAGAAACCTAGAGAGGAACCAGGCTATGTGGGGTGGCCAGTCCTCTTCTGGCTGTGCCGGGTGGAGATTATAACAGAACATGGCCAAGATGTTCAAATGTTCATAAATGACCAGCATGGTCAAATAATAATAATCACAGGCAGAACAGTTGAAACTGGAGCAGCAGCACGGCTAGGTGGACTGGGGACAGCAAGGAGTCATCATGCCAGGTAGTCCTGAGGCATGGTCCTAGGGCTCAGGTCCTCCGAGAGAGAGAAAGAAAGAGAGAATTAGAGAGAGGATACTTAAATTCACACAGGACACCGGATAGGACAGGAGAAGTACTCAAGATATAACAAACTGACCCTAGCCCCCCGACACATAAACTATTGCAGCATAAATACTGGAGGCTGAGACAGGAGGGGTCAGGAGACACTGTGGCCCCATCCGATAACACCCCTGGACAGGGCCAAACAGGAAGGATATAACCCCACCCACTTTGCCAAAGCACAGCCCCCACACCATTAGAGGGATATCTTCAACCACCAACTTACCATCCTGAGACAAGGCTGAGTATAGCCCACAAAGATCTCCGCCATGGCACAACCCAAGGGGGGGGCGCCAACCCAGACAGGAAGATCACATCAGTGACTCAACCCACTCAAGTGACGCACCCCTCCTAGGGACGGTATGAAAGAGCCCTAGTAAGCCAGTGACTCAGCCCCTGTAATAGGGTTAGAGGCAGAGAATCCCAGTGGAAAGAGGGGAACCGGCCAGGCAGAGACAGCAAGGGCGGTTCGTTGCTCCAGAGCCTTTCCGTTCACCTTCACGCTCCTGGGCCAGACTACACTCAATCATATGACACACTGAAGAGATGCGTCTTCAGTAAAGACTTAAAGGTTGAGACCGAGTTTGCGGCTCTCACATGGGTAGGCAGACCATTCCATAAAAATGGAGCTCCATTGGAGAAAGCCCTGCCTCCAGCTGTTTGCTTAGAAATTCTATGGACAATTAGGAGGCCTGCGTCTTGTGACCGTAGCGTACGTGTAGCTATGTACGGCAAGACCAAATCAGAGAGATAGGTAGGAGCAAGCCCATGTAATGCTTTGTAGGTTAGCAGTAAAACCTTGAAATCAGCCATTGCCTTGACAGGAAGCCAGTGTAGGGAGGCTAGCACTGGAGTAATATGATCAAATGTTTTGGTTCTAGTCAGGATTCTAGCAGCCGTATTTAGCACTAACTGAAGTTTATTTAGTGCTTTATCCAGGTAGCTGGAAAGTAGAGCATTGCAGTAGTCTAACCTAGAAGTGACAAAAGTATGGATTAATTGTCCTGCATCATTTTTGGACAGAAAGTTTCTGATTTTTGCAATGTTACGTAGATGGAAAAAAGCTGTCCTTAAAACAGTCTTGATATGTTCTTCAAAAGAGAGATCAGGGTCCAGAGTAACGCCGAGGTCCTTCACAGTTTTATTTGAGACGACTGTACAACCACTAAGATTAATTGTCAGATTCAACAGAAGATCTCTCTGTTTCTTGGGACCTAGAACAAGCATCTCTGTTTTGTCCGAGTTTAAAAGTAGAAAGTTTGCAGCCATCCACTTCCTTATGTCTGAATCACAATTCTAGCGAGGGCAATCTCTAATGATAGGCTCACGAATTAGTATTTTTAACTACCATTTAATCCAATAACAAAAATACAAGATACACATTTCAAAACGGTTATTTTCGAAGAACAGTATATGGTTGTCACGCCCTGATCTGTTTCACCTGTCTTTGTGATTGTCTCCACCCACCTCCAGGTGTCAACCGTTTTCCCCATTAGTCCCTGGGTATTTATTCTGTTCCCTGTTTGTCTGTGCCAAGTCAACCTGTGTGTTTTTCTGTGCTTTTTCTTATCTCTATTTTGCTAGTTCTCCCAGTTTTGATCCTTGCCTACCTTGACTCTGAACCCACCTGCCTGGCCATACTGCTGTCCCTGTCTTCGAGCCTGCCTGGCACTCAGTACCTCCTGGACTCGGACCTTATTTATGATATTTTTCTTGTCCATGACCATTCTCTTGCCTGCTCCTTGGATTATAATAAATATTAGACTAACATCTGCCTCCTGTCTGCAACTGGGTCTCGCCCTCCTGTCTGCAACTGGGTCTCGCCCTGTGCCCATATAATGGTACATATCTGCCGACGTCGCACTTCCGCATCTATGGTGAAAGAGACCATGAGACATCTAGAAAATCTGTTTTCTCACAAACATCTGAACGGTTTGACCTACAAACTCAGGAACACACACACACACACACACACACACACGTCACAGAATTATCTGAAGGTAACCGGTACTGTTTTTTTTTAATTAATGGAAGTTTGAAGGTAGTTTTGTGCCTACACAAAAAGGGGTTGTGTGCATGTAATTATATATAATTACCAATCAAAAATTTGGACACCTAATCATTCAAGGGTTGTTCTTTATAAATAAAAAATATTTTGTAGAATAGTTAAGACGTCAAAACTATGAAATAACACATGGAATCATGTAGTAACCAAAAAAGTTAACAAATCATAATATATTTGAGATTCTTCAAAGTAACCGCCTTGATGACAGCCTTGTATACTCTTGGCATTCTCTCAACCAGGGTCACTTGGAATGCTTTTCCAACAGTCTTGAAGGAGTTCCCACATATACTGAGTGTCACAGGCCAGGGTTTCTTCCTGGAGTGTACTACCTGTCATTGCCACTGGAGAGCACCCTTGGGTTTCCTCTAGTATCCAGGTGACCCTGATTGGGCTTTTTGGGATCACCTGCTGGATGACTATTTAGGTTCCTCTGTGGACTGGGCCAGTTGCTCAGGTCTCATGTTTTGTTCAGTGTTCCCTTGCTTTGTTTTGCTATGAAGACCTTAGGTAAATATTCTGGATTTACCCTTACCTCTGCCTGCTGTTTCTCTGCATCTGGGTTCAAGTTTGTTCTAGCACTATTGTCACACTGAGCACTTGTTGGCTGCTTTTCCTTCTCACTGCAGTCCCAACTCCTCCCAAACCATCTCAATTGGGTTGAGGTTGGCTGATATTGGAGGCCAGGTCATCTGATGCAGCACTCCATCACTCTCCTTCTTGATCAAATAGCCCTTACACAGCCTGGAGGTGTTTTGTGCCATTGTCCTGTTGAAAAACATGATAGTCCCACCAAATGGGATGGTGTATCATTGCAGAATGCTGTGGTAGCCATGCTGGTTAAGTGTGCCTTAAATTCTAAATAAATCACTGACAGTGTCCCCAGCAAAGCACCATCACACCACCTCCATGCTTCACGGTGCGAACCACACATGTGGAGATCATCCGTTCACCTACTCTGCATTTCACAAAGACACGGTGGTTGGACTCACCAGACCAAAGGACAGATTTCCACCGGTCTAATGTCCATTGATCGTGTTTCTTGGCCCAAGCAAGTCTCTTGTTACTGGTGTCCTTTAGTAGTGGTTTCTTTGCAGCAATTCGACCACGAAGGACCTATTTTCAGTCTCCAATAAACCCAGTACCCCCCCACCCCCAATGGCTTAGACTTTTAATAATTGATAGTTAGTTGTACTGTTATTAGATGTAAAGTGAATGTTGCATTTTGAAAAACAGATACTTAGATGGAATATGTATCCACATTGAAAGAGTGATTTGTTGCAGTGAACAAGTGACAATTTGCTGTATTCAATTGAAAAAGCTTAGAGCTTTGAAACAACATAAGCGATAATGATCTGATTTGATCTTTATGCATATAGATTGGAAAATGTTCCACATATAGTATTTGTAAAAATGTCCCCAAAGTGATTGAAAAATAAATGTATTTTCAAGGCTCTGAAGTCCAGACAACTGCTTGTTGATTCCCCACTGGGCCCGTTTGGAGTCCTCTGGGACGCCTAAGGCTACCCCTCACTAGTCTGAATACAATGTTGGATTTCCTCCCAGACCCCCAAACACACACCCCAAACACACACCCTACCCTCAACACAAACTGTTTTAACATGCCCAACTACCCCCCTCTCAACTCCATTAACTTGCTCAAGTAATAATTTTGGCTCCCCAAATAACCTAATACACTACCATTGATCAAGGGTGTAATACAACTTTGTCCCATAATTGACCAAGTCTATTGTCTCACATATAGCTCAATGCACTATCCCCAAGATCACAAACCCCTCACACCTAGGTGCAGACACCCACACACATTTCAAATACTATTTGAATCCACCAATCAAATTTACAAAAAAAACATCCCAACATTTCAAAGGCTCTGTATGCATGGCACTCAAGGGATCAGAAAGCACCTCCCTCCAAACAGCTAGGCTGCCCACGACAGCAGAAACAGAGCAGTATAGCCAATTGCTTTGCCCTAATTTTTGTCAGGCCCACAATCTGGAGGTCACACACTGCAAGCCTATGTACGTGGCCGAGACTGCCGAATATCAGCGCTACCAGCTTGCACCTACACCCGAGGATGTCCCAGCGTGCCATAAGGGGCTGGTACTTAAGCGGCTTCTAGGCAAAGGCCTGCTCCATGTAGCCGTCCAATGAGTAGCCCACTTCCAAAATGAGCTCCTCACCCTGGCTTCTCCCCACATCAATATCTGGTGTATTTGGCACACCGGAAAACACATCAAACCAGCTTCCCCTTATACAAGAATGTTTATACATGTGTGCTGTTGGTGAGACCACTTGCTATCAGGTCATCAAGGTGGCCATGTCTATTAATGAACAGCATCCCATTCACAACATGGGCAACGGACTCCATTACATTTGATTCATGTAGAATACAAAATGGGTCATGGTTTGCAAGGTAGCAGAGTGCTAGATTATGTTGCAGCTGTGCCTTCACAGTAAAGGTGAGAATGTCCTTGCCAATGGCAGAATTCTGTTACATGGAATGGGAGACTGGTCAGCACAGTTCAGAGCAGTGGGTTTCCCCTGCAGTCTCAGGCCATTCCAGTGTTGCAGTGGCTGCATGTGTCTGATACCAAGGAGTGTTGTCCTGGATGTAGGATGAGATGTTCCATCATGGGTGACGGAAGCCTCCACACACATACACCCCAAATTTCATAGTGGGAGTGAGACACTGTGGCTTGTAGGCCTCTCCAGGTCTCGCACCCACTGTGAAATTTGGTGGAGGATTGGTGATCTGGGAGTGCTTCAGCAAGGCTGGAATCGGGACGATTTGTCTTTGTGAAGGACGCATGAATCAAGCCACGTGTAAGATTGTCCTGGAAGAAAACTTGCTTCCTTCTGCTCTGACAATGTTCCCCAACTCTGAGGATTGTTTTTTTTCCCAGCAGGACAATGCTCCATGCCACACAGCCAGGTCAATCAAGGTGTGGATGGAGGACCACCAGATCAAGACCCTGTCATGGCCATTCCAATCTCCAGACCTGAACCCCATTGAAAACCTCTGGAATGTGATCAAGAGGAAGACGGATGGTCACAAGCCATCAAACAAAGCCGAGCTGCTTGAATTTCTGCACCAGGAGTGACATAAAGTCACCCAACATCAATGTGAAAGACTGGTGGAGGGCATACCAAGGCGCATGAAAGCTGTGATTGAAAATCAGGGTTATTCCACCAAATATTTCCGAACTCTTAAAGTGTTTAAAAATGAATATGAACTTATTTTCTTTGCATTATTTGAGGTCTGACAACACTGCATCTTTTTTTGTTATTTTGACCAGTTGTCATTTTCTGCAAATAAATGCTCTAAATTACATTTTTATTTGGGAGAAATTTTGTCAGTAGTTTATAGAATAAAACAAAAATGTAAATTTTATCCAAACTCATACCTATAAATCAGTCAAACCAGAGAAACTGATCATTTTGCAGTGGTCTCTTCATTTTTTCCAGAGCTGTAAATAAAACATGATTGTCATAATTTTAAATTCCCGTCTTTGTCTAGGAAATGACATATTGTGGAAATAGGAAAAAATATTCTAATCAACATGCCCACCCCACAGTTCCACTCCAGACTCTGGGGCACCAAATTGCCTTGCTACTGTTACAACCATCAATCCTGACCAAGAGCAGGACACTCTTTCAAATGGATACATCCTCTCAGCCTTGTTTGCCTAAACTAATCAAAGATTAACAACCCACACACACACACACACCACTCCTTCCAGATCAAGGCGATCCCACAGTTATAACATTTTATAAAACACCAAAATCACGAGGTGAAATGTACCTATTATAAAACATAATAACCCCAGACATGCCCACCTCAGAAATCACAAGGTGTGACTTACCTTGTGACAGATTAAACCCTGCATCAACTACTTTGTGGTTTTTGGGAGGATAATACTTACTATAATATTGAATAATAATACATATTTAATTTAATTTTATGTACTATTCTACAACGTTCTATTGTATGTACTACACATGATCAAGGGATTCTACAGAGTATAGTATACTACAGTTTACTATATAATTCTATAGTAAGTACTGTAGTATTCTATAGTGTATGTATTTATGTTGAGCAGACTAAGACAGAATTCACATTGTTTAGTCCTCTCACCCCCAGCAGAGTGCAGTATAACAACAGCCAGCCAGTCAACCAGGCTGTCAGTCTACAAGGGTTTCCAACCTCCACACATGACCCCACAGAAACGGGGTCATATTCACTAGGGCACAGAACAGAACAGGTTTTAAAATATTTTAAATTGCTTCCTATTGAACAAGTCTATGTAATCCCTCCCTGTTTCGGTCCATTTCTTCAGTTTGTTTTAATTGACCCTCTACAAGCGCCACACCATGTTAGAAGGATCATGTTGCACATCTGTGACATTCTGTCTTGATTTGTTATACAGCATGCTGATTTTGTTTGCGCTTTTCTATGTTTTGCATGCTGTCAGGCAGGGGCGCAACTTTTGTTTTAGAAATGGGGGAAACCACATTTGAATCCAGTCGGATAAACACTCCAAACAGCCAACCCGACTGACTGGAGGCGTCCACATGGTCCTAACGCACAGGAGGATTGTATCACATTCCCATGAATAAACTAAGGGGAACAAAAATGCAATTTCAGAATGTGGGGAGGACATGTCCCCCCCTTCCCTGGTGAAAGTTGCGCCCCTGCTGTCAGGTATTACTTCACCATGTGAAATATACAGGCCCTAACTTAACTACAAAATGTATGACAATATGTCAAGACATGCCATGATAAAACAGGCCATTTGACTTACGGTAATTGGCACAGAGGCACTTGTTATGGCAACTAATTAGCCAATAGATCACATCATGGTGTCTGAATAGAGAATAGGTCAATGATGGCAGCAGGTGGCCTAGCGGTTTAAGAGCATTTGGCCAGTAACTGGAAAGTCTCTGGTTCGAATCCCCAAGCAGATTAGGTGAAAAATGTGTAGATGTGCCATTGAACAAGGCACTTAACCCTAATTGCTCTAGATAAGAGCATCTGCTAAACGACGTAAATTTAAAAACACATTTAGATTTGTTTAACACTTTTGGTTACTACATGATTCCATATGTGTTATTTCATAGTTTTGATGTCTTCCTTATTATTCTACAATGCAGAAAATAGTCAAACATTAAGAAAACCCCTTGAATGAGTAGGTGTGTCCAAACTTTCGTAACGAGCAATGTCAGAGGCCGGAATATAAATATATTTAAATACAATATATATACAAAGGTATGTGAACACCCCTTCATAAGACTGGATTCAGCTATTTCAGCAACACCCATTGATGACAGGTGTGTAAAATCGAGCACACCGCCATGCAATCTCCATAGACAAACATTGGCAGTTGAATGGTCTTACTTAAGAGCTCAGTGACTTTCAACATAGCACCGTCATAGGATGCCACCTTTCCAACAAGTCAGTTTGTCAAATTTCTGCCCTGCTAGAGCTGCCCCGGTCAACTGTAAGTGCTGTTATTGTGAAGTGGAAACATCTTGGAGCAACAACGGCTCAGCCGCAAAGCGGTAGGCCACACAATCTCAATCTCTCATTTCCAGGCCTACCTTCAAACTCTGGAGGAAACAGGTACAAAAGTATCTAGATCCACAGTAAAACGAGTCCTATATCGACATACCCTGAAAGGCTGCTCAGCAAGGAAGAAACCACTGCTCCAAAACCGCCATTAAAAAAGCCAGACTACGGTTTGCAACTGTACATGGGGACAAAGATCGTACTTTTTGGAGAAATGTCCTCTGGTCTGATGAAACAAAAATAGAACTGTTTGGCCATAATGACAATCGTTATGTTTGGAGGAAAAAGGGGGATGCTTGCAAGCCGAAGAACACCATCCCAACCGTGAAGCACAGGGGTGGCAGCATCATGTTGTGGGGGTGCTTTGCTGCAGGAGGGACTGGTGCATTTCATAAAATAGACGTGGGTCTTCCAAATGGACAATGACCCCAAGAATAAAAGCTTAAATAAATCATTCTGTCTACTATTATTCTGACATTTCACATTCTTAAAATAAAGTGGTGATCCTAACTGACAGGGACTTACTAGGATTAAATGTCAGGAATTGTGAAAAACAGAGTTTAAATGTAGTTGGCTAAGGTGTATGTAAACTTCCGACTTCAACTGTATATAGGATGAGCCTTGACTAGAATACAGTATATACTTATAAAGTGTGTAAAACAGTATGTAAACACTATTAAAGTGACCATTGTTCAATGACTATGTACATAGGGCAGCAGTCTCTAAGGTGCAGTGTAGAGTACCGGGTGGTAGCCAGCTAGTAACAGTAACTAAGGTTCAGGGCAGGGTACTGGACAGAGGCCGGCTAGTGGTGACAGTTTAACAGTCTGGTGGCCTGCTAAGTCTCTCTGTGCCAGCTTTGATGCACCTGTACTGTCTCTGACAGAGCTGTAGATATCCTGGAGGGCAGAGGCAGTGTGCCCCCGTTGGTGCGTTGGGCTGACCGTACCACTCTCTGGAGAGCCTTGTAGTTGCGGACAGTGCAATTCCCATACCAGGCGCTGATAAAGTCTGACGGGATGCTCTCAATGGTGCATCTGTAGAAGTTTGTGAGGGTCTTAGGGGTCAAGACTAATTTCTACAGCCTCCTGAGGTTGAAAAGGTACTGTTGCGCCATTTTAAGTAGTCAACTGTGTGGAAGAGGACTGGCCACCGCTCAGAGCCTGGTTCCTCTCTAGGTTTCTTCCTAGGTTCCGGCCTTTCTAGGGAGTTTTTCCTAGCCACTGTGCTTCTACATCTGCATTTCTTGCTGTTTAGGGTTTAGGCTGGGTTTCTGTACAGCACTTTGTGACATTGGGCTGATGTGAAAAGGGCTTCATAAATACATTATGATTGATTGATTGTGGGGATTCCTGAGTTAGGCGCAACCAGCCAATGAAGAAAAAAAATGTACTATAAAATGCAGTCACAGATGCTATAATGGCATAGATACAAAGATGAGTCATTTATCCATCTCAATGGCTGTTGTCCACATGCATATCTGCCATCTCATTGGCTAGAATGTTCCCACCTGGTCTTGCCTCCTCCTGCCTGCCTTCCATCTATGAGGACATGTATTTGATTTGATTTCCATTGATAAAGCAGTCACTTGACTATCTTGTCAATATAATAGACAATCTTTGGTTAGGGGCAAGACTATGGTACAAATGTCTCCTCCCCTTCCGAAATTTGAAAGACACCTGCGAAATCGGGATTTGTCCAAATAATCCGTGACGAAAATCTGCGCACCGGCAAAAAATTCCTTTTGAGTCGTTGCATCCTAGTCTGTTGACAGACGTTACGATACCAGTTATATTACGTACGCCTTTCCAATGAGAGATTGTTGTTTTCAGAATTTAGCATGTCTGTTGCTTATGATACAAACTATAGAGTTCGCCAGTTTGTAGTCCTAAAAAACGGAAATGAAATCTCTGGTTCGTTCAGCCATTCATTTTTCTTTTTTATTTAACCTTTATTTATGGGGGATTTTTTATTATTTTTTTTAAAAGGAAAAACAACAAAAATAAGGTCTGACGTTAACACAGGTTTAGGATACCTTACATTTGGTTCTATGAGATAATATCAGTCAGTCAGTTATCATGACCTTCATGAATTATGAAGCTTTTATGTGCTTACATAAATGCTTCAAAATTCACAAAAAGTGACGTTAGCTGCTGCTGATGATCTTATAGAACAAAATGTATAAGCCTGTGTTTACCATATATATTATTTTTGGCGATTATCCCAAAAAACATTAAAACATTCCCCATAGGCTTTGGCCAACGTGCCATGGCGCAATTAGTCTGTTAGTGCCTACAAGAAGACAACATAACTATTGCTCTCTTTTGGGTTCCAATGCACGCAGCTGCAGCACTCTAAAGCCACCAATAGGTGGCAGCAACATCTGCTGTTTCCCCACTACAATCCTCAGTCTGTCTGGTCTCTGATGGAGGAGGATACTTGAGGATGCAAAGCGCTGTACTAATAAATCAGGCGCTGAAACTGTCGGTGCAAGTTATGTTAGATTTTATTGCAGTTTAATCAGCTCAATTAATGTTTTAATAGACCAATATTTCAGAGTGGGAATGGCAATGTGGTGATAAATCGTGTTAGAGGAGCGTGGCCCCCTTTTCTCTTGGTCTCTATTTCTCTCAGAGCAGAGTTCAGAGTTAATGTGTGTACCTGGTCTGGGGTTTAATGTCATTGTGTTTTTAATGTTAACAGGCCAACTACATGTTGCGGCATAATAACAGTCAGTCATCCCTCTCTCACACTCCACTCCTTAGCTTTATCATTTTCTCCTTCTTAATTCTCAGACATGCAGACATACATTTGTCCCTTCTCCTTTCTTGTCACCGTTTTCTCCCCTCCTCTCGTATTCTCTTCTTCGTCTGCTCTGCTCTTCTCCAGTCTTTCTCCTGCATCATGTTTAAACACTGGACCTCACCCCACCTCTGGGTCTCCCACAGCGTTTAATGTCTCTTTACCCTCTCCCCTTCTCTCTGTTTTTGTGGATCTCTCCATTTCTCCATTTGACATTCCTGATCCCTCGCTCCCATCATCTACACACCTTAATCGCCTACTTATCCCTCTTCTCCTCCCTGTCACCCGCTTTCTTTCCTAATTTTCCTGACCTTCACCCACCCTTCTTCATCACTCTCTCCTTGTCTGTCCCCCCCCCCCCCATATACTCCCTCTCCCAGGCAGAGTGAAGGAGTAATAGAATGCAAAAATCAACATTCCTGTGACATTTTGGGACCCCCACCTCCCCCTCCCCCCATTAGACCCCACCATTGCACCCCCACCCCCCATTAGCAATGATGTATGATGGTTGGCATGACGATTCTAATAAGGACTTGGGTGAAGGGGTGGGTGGGGGGTGGTAGGGGGATGTAATTAAAGAACAAGGGTCCTGGGAGGAACTGGGGAAGGGAGATCAAATAACATTTTATTTATCACATGCGCCGAATTCAACTGGTGTGGACTTTATAATGAAATGCTTGCTTACAAACCTTTCCCAACGATGCAGTTTAAAAAAATATATATACAAAAATAATAGTAACTAACATGAGGAATAAAATAAAATATACATATATACAGGAAGTATCAGTACCAGATCAATGTGCAGAGGTACAAAGTATTTGAGGTAGATATGTACATAAAGGCAGGGTAAAGTAACTAGGCATCCGGATAGATAGATAATAAGAGTAAAATAACGAACTGAATAGCAGCAGCAAATGTGTAAAAGTGTGTATGTATGTGCATGTACTTTTTGTTTATGTTGTATCGGTATGTACAGTGGGGCAAAAAAGTATTTAGTCAGCCACCAATTGTGCAAGTTCTCCCACTTAAAAAGATGAGAGAGGCCTGTAATTTTCATCATAGGTACACTACAACTATGACAGACAAAATTAGAAAAAAATCCAGAAAATCACATTTTCATCATAGGTACACTACAACTATGACAGACAAAATTAGAAAAAAAATCCAGAAAATCACATTGTAGGATTTATTATGAATTTATTTGCAAATTATGGTGGAAAATAAGTATTTGGTCACCTACAAACAAGCAAGATTTCTGGCTCTCACAGACCTGTAACTTCTTCTTTAAGAGGCTCCTCTGTCCTCCACTCGTTACCTGTATTAATGGCACCTGTTTGAACTTGTTATCAGTATAAAAGACACCTGTCCACAACCTCAAACAGTCACACTCCAAACTCCACTATGGCCAAGACCAACGAGCTGTCAAAGGACACCAGAAACAAAATTGTAGACCTGCACCAGGCTGGGAAGACTGAATCTGCAATAGGTAAGCAGCTTGGTTTGAAGAAATCAACTGTGGGAGCAATTATTAGGAAATGGAAGACATACAAGACCACTGATAATCTCCCTCGATCTGGGGCTCCACGCAAGATCTCACCCTGTGGGGTCAAAATGATCACATGATCACAAGAGCAAAAAAATGATCCCAAGAGCAAAAATCCCAGAACCACACGGGGGGACCTAGTGAATGACCTGCAGAGACCCTTGACTCAGTACCTTTGGCAGCAATTAAAGCCTTGAGTCTTCTTGGGTATGACGCTACAAGCTTGGCAAACCTGTATTTGGGGAGGTTCTCCAATTATTCTCTGCAGATCCTCTCAAGCTCCATCAGATCGGATGGGGTGCGTCGCTGCACAGCTATTTTCAGGTATCTTCAGAGATGTTCGATTGGGTTCAAGTCCGGGCCATGGCTGGGCATTGTCTTGGCTGTGTGCTTAGGGTCGTTGTCCTGTTGGAAGGTGAACCTTCACCCTAGTCTGAGTTCCTCTGGAGCAGGTTTTCATCAAGGACCTCTCTGTACTTTGCTCTGTGCATATTTCCATCGATCCTGACTAGTCTCCCAGTCCCTGCCGCTGAAAAAACATCGCCACAGCATGATGCTGCCAGCACCATGCTTCACTGTAGGGATGGTGCCATGTTTCCTCCAGATGGTGACGCTTGGCATTCAGGCCAAAGAGTTCAAACTTGGTTTCATCAGACCAGAAAATCTTGTTTCTTATGGTCTGAGATTCCTTTAGGTGCCTTTAGGCAACCTTCAAGCGGGCTGTCATGTGCCTTTTACTGAGGAGTGGCTTCCGTCTGGCCATTGGTTGAGTGCTGCAGAGATGGTTGTCCTTCTGGAAGGTTCTCCCATCTCCACAGAGGAACTCTGGAGCTCTGTCAGAGTGACCATCGGGTTCTTGGTCACCAAGGCCCTTCTCCCGATTGCTCAGTTTGTCCGTGCGGCCAGCTATAGGAAGAGTTTTGGTGGTTGCAAACTTCTTTATTTAAGAATTTTGGAGGCCACTGTGTTCTTGGGGACCTTCAATGCTGAATACATTTTTTGGTATATTTCCCCAGATCTTTGCCTCGACACAATCCTGTCTCGGAGCTCTACGGACAATTCCTTCGACCTCATGGCATGGTTTTTTGTCTGACATGCACCTTCAACTGTGGGACCTTATATAGACAGGTGTGTGCCTTTCCAAATCATGTCCAATCAATTGAATTTACCACAGGTGGATTCCATTCAAGTTGTAGAAACATCTCAAGGATGATCAATGGAAACAAGATGCACCTGAGCTCAATTTTGAGTCTCATAGCAAAGGGTCTGAATACTTAATCAATTGTTTGTAGGTTTTTTATTTTTAATACATTTGCTAAAATTACTGAAAAACTTTTCATCATGATGTGTAGTGTGTAGATTGATGAGGGGGAAAAACAACTGGATCCATTTTAGAATAATAGGCTGACCACACCGCTCGCGTCGCGTCAACGAGCGTCTGGGTTGCCAAGGGCTAAAATAGAACTCCTATTTCTGATGCAGATTGCACTGCAAGTCCTGCCTCTCCCATCTCCTCATTGGTTTATAGAAGCAGGTACCCACGTGCCATCTCCTCATTGGTTATACCCACGTGGGTGATTGAAAGACGAACTGTGTTGCCGGTCGGTGTAGTAATACTATGAAAGTTTAGATGCCAATCACCATATAAGTTCAAAGACTAAAAAGCCTGGAAGGAGGAGAGATGACTAGAAACGATTCGGTTGACCGTTTTATGTGTGGATTAATTGTCGGAGTAGAGGACCTTGTGCATTTCAGGTAAAATAACCACTTAATGTTTATATCGCAGGACAAATTAGCTAGCAACAGCAAGCTAGCTAAATAGGACAAATTAGCTAGCATGTACAAGCTAACTAGCTAAATTTACATAAATGTTTAATGCTTTTCGACCTGTTCCCAAATTAATGTAATTAGTTCAGTTTGTTTTGATATTTTAACCTGCGTGTTGTGATCGCGTTTGGTGTAGGGGAACAAAATACATTTATGCACGGTGGTGCACGATGGTGCACGCGCGCAGCCGGTTTGGGTTCCGTGTTAGGCTGTAACGTAAGAAAATGTGGAAAAAGTCAAGGGGTCTAAATACTTTCCGAATGCACTGTATATGCTGTGTATATAAAGTCTAGTGAGTGTTTGTAGGGTAAGTGCAAGATAGCCAGTGCAGATAGTTCAGGTACCATTAATTCACTTTTTTGCTATTTAGCAGTCTTATGGGGGTAGAAGCTGTCTCGGGAGCCTGTTGGTCCGAGAGTCGAAGCTCCGGCTACAGTAGCAAAGTCTGCTACAGTAGCAGAGTGAACAGTCTATGGCTAGGGTGGCTGGAGTCTTTGCCAATTTTTCGTGCCTTCCTCTAACACCACCTGATATAGAGGTCCTGGATGGCAGGGAGCTCGGCCCCAGTGACGTACCCTTTGTAGCGTTTTGCGGGTCAAGGGCACTGCAATTCAAGATGCTTTTGATGGTACAGCTGTAGAACTTCTTGGAGATCTGAGCTCCCATGCTAAATCTTATCAGCCTCCTGAGGGGGAAGAGGCGCTGCCGTTCCCTCTTCACAACTGTGTCGGTGTGGGTGGACCATGTTAAGTCCTTAGTGATGTGGATGCCAAGGAACTTGAAGCTCTCGACCCGCTCCATAACAGCCCTGTCAATGTGGATGGAGGCGTGCTCTCCTCTCTTTCTCTTATAGTCCACGATCATCTCCTTGGTCTTACTGACATTGAGGGACAGGTTGTTGTCTTGACACCACACTGCTAAGTCTCTGACCTCCTCCCTGTAGGCTGTCTCATCGCCACCGTCATGTCATCAGAAAATTATGATGATGGTGATGGAATCATGCAAGGCCACGCAGTCGTGGGTGAACAGGGTGTACAGGAGAGGACTAAGCACACACCCGAGGGGCCCCCGTGTTGAGGGTCAGCATGGCGGAGGTGTTATTGTCTACCCTCATCACCTGGGGCCGGCCCGTCAGGATGTCCAGGATCCAGTTGCAGAGGGAGGGGTTCAGTCCCAGGGTCCCTAACTTGGTGATAAACTTGGAGGGGAGTATGGTGTTGAACGCTGAGCTGTAGTCTATGAACAGCATTCTCACATTGTTATTTCCCCTCTTGTGCAGGAGGGAGAGTGTAGTGTGAAGTGCAATAGAGATTGAGTCATCTATGGATCTTTTGGGGCGGTATGCTAATTTGTTGGTCTAGGGTATCTGGGATGATGGTATTGATATGTGTCATGACCAGCCTTTCAAAGCACTTCATAATTACAGATGACGGTGGCTATGCACTAGCTAGAACGATAAATCAATGACAAATCGGCCCTTCCTTTCACAATGCCCTCACCCCCCCCCCTCCCAAAAAGCAATTCCGCCATGTCTTGTTAGCCCATTCGTCTTCATCAGGACCAGCAGGAGGTTCCAACCAAACTACACATGCACACACACAGGCCTGATTGATCAAAGCAGAACCAGTCAGTGGATCAGTGCTGGTCCTGGTGTCATATCTGACATTACACACACACACACAAACACGCATATGCACACACCACAACAATATCCCAATCAGGGTTTCCCATAGTTAATGACTAGGTGGTTAACACACTCCACACACTAACGGTAGTCAGGTCCAATTAAGGCCTAATTAATGACTTCCTACAACGCTTATGAAAATGTTCATTGGCAGTGAACCTTTGATGTTCACTGACAGTCATGAGAAGAATGAGATCCCTTATGTCACAATCAGGCTTAGATTGATGTTATGCAATATTTATGTTTGTTAGCTGGTAATATTAAATGCTGGTTAAAATAATAATAGTTACAAGCAACAGTACTGTATTCAGGAGGGTAAAGGTTTACAATAATTGATTTTACAGCTATTATGTCGATATGTTTTACTGTTGCTCAAGAATATTGTTACGGAACAGCTAAATAAGTGACTGTCAACTTACCTGTTAATAATGTCCATCAGACTAAATAACAAATTGGTCATCTATACTGTAAAATGATAGAATGCCTTATTACTCTAACATTATACAGCTTTCTTGGGTTAAATGTACCAGAGCCACACAATAGAATGAGTAGTAGCCTAACAAACAACTAGAGAAGAACATTGAAACAATGAGAACAAGAGTTCAGACAGAAAAACACCAGGAGGGGGGTTCAGGCTATCCATCAGCCCTTCTCATTACACCTCAGGCTTGACTTTGATTGACAGCTGTCAGTCAATTTGACAAGCCCAGAGTGGGGGGGGGGGGGGGGCAGACGATGCACCAGCGGGGACGTCAGTGTCATCAAAGAAGGACAGTGGAGTAGAGGTATACTGAGGGGTGGTGGGACGAGACAGGAATAGACACAATCTGATTTGACCTGATCTACTCAGCTCTCATCTGTGTGTATGTGTGTTTGTGTGGCTCTGTGTGAGTGTGTGTTTAAGTGGGGGCGGTTGGAGGAGAGACTTTCTTCTGAGGATCGCGTTGAGCACAGAGGGAAAAGCCCTCCAGGCTCCACCATGTATCCAGCAGGTCACCTCCTTCCACCAGGCTGTGACAGAGCCTAACACTCAGAGACAGACACAACAAAGACTAATACAAACAGAAAGATGCAACAAAGACAAATACACATAGTCAGATGCAACAAAGACAAATACAGAGATGCACCAAACAAAAACACAATTGTGACAGACACACACACACCCACACACAATCAAAGGTGAAGGGGAGTCCGGGATGTCACTTCAACCTAGCCTGGCAGGTACCCTAGATGTTAAGAGCTTTGGGCCATTAACCAGAAAGTTCAAATCCCAGAGCTAACTAGGTGAAAAATATGTTGATGTGTCCTTGAGCAAGGCACTTAACCCTAATTGTGTCTGTTAAATTCGCCGCCACCCCTTCCCCCACCAAAAATATGTTTTGCTTCAGTAGCTAGGTTTCCAGTTGGGACAGATTTTCATGTAATTAATAAACAATATGCACATTTTCTCACCAAATTTGCTTGTTGCGGATAAAAGGCTGTGTGTGATGATGTAGTGCACATAAAAAAATAATAATATGCGGTTAAATTCCCATGTCCCAAATAAAATATACAAGTTAAATGGGTTTCCATTGTATTTTTAACTCTAATGATGGTAAAATGTTGCTTTATAAAGGGAATGTGCCCACTCTGGTCTTGGCATGTGGGCTCTAGCCAAGAACTCGTAGATACAGTGCATGTATAGCCTATGATGAGATTATTATGGAAAAAGAGCGAGATCATTTTTATTTGTCAAACAGCAGCCAAGCATCGATTATCATGTCACCAGAATAAGCCCCTCGATATATATTGGGAAAAAAACATCACGTAATGCACAGTGCACTTCCACCACCCTGTGAAGTTCATAATTAATTTCATCTGTAGCCTAAAAAACTGCATGATTTCCCGAGTTGTAGTGGGAGGACCACACACCCTATCATCATTGACTGCAAGTTTACTTGGACATTATTATATCAATATTTGCGCATAAAGCCGTTTACACCACCATTTCTCTCATAATTCATTTTAACACAAACAAAAATATCCCACCTTGTCTAGCGTATTTAGTTTTGTCGACATTTGGAACGTTTCCATTATGCCTGTCATTACATTTTTTTCTCTGACATACTTTACTGGCATAAAAGGGTTGGATGAAAACCTGGTTTCACCCCTACCTACATGTGCAAATGACCTCGACTAACCTGTACCCCCACACATTGACTCGGTACAGGTACCCTCTGTATATATCCTTGTTATTGTGTTACCTTTTATTATTTTTTACTTTAGTTTATTTGGTAAATATTTTCTTAACTCTTCTTGAACTGCACTGTTGGTTAAGGGCTTGTAAGTACGCATTTCAGGGTAAGGTCTTGTTGGGTTTCTTTTTCTGGGTGTCACGTCCTCTCCTTGTTCGGGCGGTGTTCGGCGGTCGACGTCACCAACCTTCTAGCCATCACTGATACATTTTTCATTTTCCATTGGTTTTGTCTTGTCTTCCATCACACCTGGTTCCAATCTCATCAATTACATGCTGTGTATTTAACCCTCTGTTTCCCCTCATGTCCTTGTCTGAGATTGTTTGTTGTATGTATTGGTGCTAGTTATGTTCTGGTGTGCGATGGGTTTTGCACCCTCTTATTTTATTTTGTATATGTTGGTTTCCGTTGTTTTTGAATATTTATTAAACTGCTCCTTTTATACCAAGTTCACTCTCCTGCGCCTGGCTTCCCTGCCACCAGCACGCACCCATTACACTGGGCTCCGTTATTTACTTAACAAAAAATGATACTTTGAATGTGCATATATAAAATTTAAGATATTTTAATTAGAATACAGCTGTAGACAGAAGTCAAAGATCAAACATACAACTTATGTCTCTCCTGAGTTCTGAAAAATAGGAAAGGTCCAAGTTGCTTTAATATGCTTGCAGTCAACCCCTAGTGATGTAGCTGCCTAAATTAACACCTTCTACTCATGAGACCAAGCCCATGCATATACAGCTCTACAAACTTACAGGAGAGAACAATAGTTTGTGTTTTCTAAGGGCTCAGCAGTTATTTTCCACTCCCCAAGTTGCTTTATAGTGGTATGTCTGACTTGTCTCTTATCTCTTTCACTCCCCTGTAGGGTTCTGTGTCTATGAATCTCTTTAGCCTTGAGGTGCTTTCTCACAGACACTCTGTTTTGACTGCAATAACTCACATCTCTCAGACTGTTTCTTATAAGAAGCAGAGACTAGAAAAGAACTGTGGAACAATATTAAACCATATAATGCATATATATATATTGCTAATCTGTAGTTCAGGACCCTATAAATGTAGTGGGGGAGGGGTCTTATAGCCCTTCCCCTTCTATTAATACAACATAAGCATAATCAATTATTATCATACTTCAATCATTTGGTGCAGCGCCTATCATGACCCCAAGGTGACCCCCATCAGTCTACACTTGTTGTATTCGCCAGGTTTAACAAATAAAGTTTGATTTTGTAAGTGACAGACAGTTTGAAAAGACACCTCAAATCATGACAGATAGTGAAGAGGAGAGAAGTAGAGGAAGGGAGAGAGAGAATGATTGAGCATGGGAGATGGATGCTAAAACACAGTAAGACCTTTTGTGCAACGCAAATAAATAAGCAACTAAGCAGGCCAGTGGCAAAATGCATCTCACGTCCTCTCTCAGGGTGGACAGGAACGAGGGAGGAAAAGGAGAGAAATTAAAGGAGACATGAAAAGAGAGAGGCTAAATGGCTGGAGGGAGAAATACAGTTTGTTTTCCAAATAAGATTGCAGAGGTTGGTCCCAGTCTATGTGGAAGGCAGGCAGAAAGACTGGATGAGAGAGAGAGGAAGGTAGAGAGAGTAAAGATAATTAATAAAGAGAGAAAAAGAAGGAAGCAGTGGGGATGGTAGTGTCAAAAAAGACTACATAGACAACAGGCAAATCCCTGAAAGCATTCACCTTTAACTAGAGTATGATAAACTGACAGAGAGAGAGGATTGTTGCTTATGACAGGACCTATAGTTGAGGTAGGAAGTTTACATACACTTAGGTTGGAGTCATTAAAACTAGTTTTTGAACCACTCCACAAATTTCTTGTTAACAACCTATAGTTTCGGAAAATCGGTTAGGACATCTACTTTGTGCATGACAAGTCATTTTTCCAACAATTGTTTACAAACAGACTATTTCACTTATAATTCACTGTTTCACAATTCCAGTGGGTCAGAAGTTTACATACACTAAGTTGACTGTGCCTTTAAACAGCTTGGAAAATTCCAGAAAATTATGTCATGGCTTTAGAAGCTTCTGTTAGAATAATTGACATCATTTGAGTCAATTGGAGGTGTACCTGTGGATGTATTTCAAGGCCTACCTTCAAACTCAGTGCCTCTTTGCTTGACATCATGGGAAAATCAAAAGAAATCAGCCCTCAAAAATTGTAGACCTCCACAAGTCTGGTTCATCCTTGAGAGCAATTTCAAAACGCCTGAAGGTACCACGTTCATCTGTATTAACAATAGTAAGCAAGTATAAACACCATGGGACCACGCAGCAGTCATACCGCTCAGGAAGGAGACACGTTCTCACGTCTCCTAAGAATTAACATACTTTGGTGCGAAAAGTGCAAATCAAAATCAAAAATCAAATCAAATGTATTTGTCACATACACATGGTTAGCAGATGTTAATGCGAGTGTAGCGAAATGCTTGTGCTTCTAGTTCTGACAATGCAGTAATAACCAACAACTAATCTAACCTCACAATTCCGAAACTACTACCTTAAACACACAGGTGTAAAGGGATAAAGAATATGTACATAAAGATATATGAATGAGTGATGGTACAGAATGGCATAGGCAAGATGCAGTAGATGGTATCGAGTACAGTATATACATATGAGATGAGTAATGTAGGGTATGTAAACAAAGTGGCATAGTTTAAAGTGGCTAGTGATACATGTATTACATAAAGATGCAGTAGATGATATAGAGTACAGTATATACATATACATATGAGATGAGTAATGTAGGGTATGTAAACATTATATTAAGTAGCATTGTTTAAAGTGACTAGTGATATATTATACATCAATTTCCATCAATTCCCATTATTAAAGTGGCTGGAGTTGAGTCAGTGTGTTGGCAGCAGCCACTTAATGTTAGTGGTGGATGTTTAACAGTCTGATGGCCTTGAGATAGAAGCTGTTTTTCAGTCTCTCGGTCCCTGCTTTGATGCACCTGTACTGACCTTGCCTTTTGGATGATAACAGGGGGGAACAGGCAGTGGCTTGGGTGGTTGTTGTCCTTGATGATCTTTATGGCCTTCCTGTGACATCGGGTGTTGTAGGTGTCCTGGAGGGCAGGTAGTTTGCCCCTGGTGATACGTTGTGCAGACCTCACTATCCTCTGGAGAGCCTTACGGTTGTGGGCGGAGCAGTTGCCGTACCAGGCGGTGATACAGCCCGACAGGATGCTCTCGATTGTGCATCTGTAGAAGTTTGTGAGTGCTTTTGGTGACAAGCTGAATTTCTTCAGCCTCCTGAGGTTGAAGAGGCGCCGCTGCGCCTTCTTCACAATGCTGTCTGTGTGGGTGGACCAATTCAGTTTGTCTGTGACGTGTACACAGAGGAACTTAAACCTTACTACCCTCTCCACTACTGTCCCATCGATGCGGATAGGGGGGTGCTCCCTCTGCTGTTTCCTGAAGTCCACAATCATCTCCTTAGTTTTGTTGACGTTGAGTGTGAAGTTATTTTCCTAACACCACACTCCGAGGGCCCTCACCTCCTCCCTGTAGGCCGTCTCGTCGTTGTTGGTAATAAAGCCTACCACAGTAGTGTCGTCCGCAAACTTGATGATTGAGTTGGAGGCGTGCATGGCCACGCAGTCGTGGGTGAACAGGGAGTACAGGAGAGGGCTCAGAACGCACCCTTGTGGGGCCCCAGTTGTGAGGATCAGCGGGGTGGAGATGTTGTTACCTACCCTCACCACCTGGGGGCGGCCCGTCAGGAAGTCCAGTACCCAGTTGCACAGGGCGGGGTCGAGACCCATGGTCTCGAGCTTGATGACGAGTTTGGAGGGTACTATGGTGTTAAATGCTGAGCTGTAGTGATGAACAGCATTCTCACATAGGTATTCCTCTTGTCCAAATGGGTTAGGGCAGTGTGCAGTGTGGTTGAGATTTCATCATCTGTGGACCTATTTGGGCGGTAAGCAAATTGGAGCGGGTCTAGGGTGTCAGGTAGGGTGGAGGTGATATGGTCCTTGACTAGTCTCTCAAAGCACTTCATGATGTTGGAAGTGAGTGCTACGGGGCGGTAGTCGTTTAGCTCAGTTACCTTAGCTTTCTTGGGAACAGGGACAATGGTGGCCCTCTTGAAGCATGTTGGAACAGCAGACTGGGATAAGGATTGATTGAATATGTCTGTAAATACACCAGCCAGCTGGTCTGCATGGTCTGGTCTCCATCCGTGATGGGGCTGGTTTTCTTTTTGTAATCCGTGATTGACTGTAGACCCTGCCACATATCTCTTGTGTCTGAGCCGTTGAATTGCGACTCTACTTTGTCTCTATACTGACGCTTAGCTTGTTTGATTGCCTTGCGGAGGGAATAGCTACACTGTTTGTATTCGGTCAGGTTTCTGGTCACCTTGCCCTGGTTAAAAGCAGTGGTTCGCGCTTTCAGTTTCACACGAATGCTGCCATCAATCCACGGTTTCTGGTTTGGCAATGTTTTAATCGTTGCTATGGGAACGGCATCTTCAATGCACTTTCTAATGAACTCGCTCACCGAATCCGCGTATTCAATCCCAGAACAACAGCAAAGGACCTTGTGCTGGAGGAAACAGGTACAAAAGTATCTATATCCACAGTAAAACGAGTCCTATATCGACATAATCTGAAAGGCAGCTCAGCAAAGAAGAAACCATTGCTCCAAAACCGCCATAAAAAAGACAGACTACAGTTTGCAACTGCACATGGGGACAAATATTGTACATTTTGGAGAAATGTCCTCTGGTCTGATGAAACACAAATAGAACTGTTTGGCCGTAATGACAATCGTTATGTTTGGAGGAAAAAGGGGGAGGCTTGCAAGCCGAAGAACACCATCCCAACCGTGAAGCACGGGGGTGGCAGCATCATGTTGTGGGGGTGCTTTGCTGCAGGAGGGACTGGTGCACTTTACAAAATAGATGGCATCATGAGGAAAGGAAAATGATGTGGATATATTGAAGCAACATCTCAAGACATCAGTTAGGAAGTTCAAGCTTGGTCGCAAAGTGGTTCTTCCAAATGGACAATAACCCCAAGCATACTTCCAAAGTTGTGGCAAACTGGCTTAAAGACAAAAAAGTCAAGGTATTGGAGTTGTAACGGTTGTCGTAGGTGGAAGAAGGTGAAGAGGACCAAGGTGCACCGTGGTACGTGTTCATGGTAGATTTAATAAAGAAACTGAACACTAGAACAAAAAAACAACAAAGCGGAACAAACAAAACAGTTCTGTTTGGTGCAGACACACAAAGACAGAAACAACTACCCACACCCATAGTGGGAAAACAGGCTGCCTAAGTATGGTTCTCAATCAGAGACAATGATTGCCAGCTGCCTCTGATTGGGAACCATACCAGGCCAAACACATAGAAATACAAAACCTAGACTACAAAACATAGAATGCCCACCCCAACTCACGCCCTGACCAAACTAAAACAGAGACATAAAAAAGGAACTACGGTCAGGACGTGACAGGAGTGGCCATCACAAAGCCCTGACCTCAATCCTATAGATAATTTGTGGGCAGAACTTAAAAAGCTTGTGTGAGCAAGGAGGCCTACAAACCTGACTCAGTTACACCAGCTCTGTCAGGAGCTGGTGTATTGTGGGAAGCTTATAAGCTTATTGTGGGAAGCTACTATTATTCTGACATTTCACATTCTTAAAATAAAGTGGTGATCCTAACTGACCTAAGACAGGGAATTCTTACTAGGATAAAATGTCAAGAATTATGAAAAACTGAGTTTAAATGTATTTGGTTAAGGTGTATGTAAACTTCCGACTTTAACTGCATTAACGGAGGGAGAAAATAGGGGGAGGGAAACAGGGAGTGATGAAAGTCGATGAAGAAGACGGAAGAGTTGGAAAGAAGAAAGAAGGAGAAGAGAGAGAGCAGGATGAGTTGGAAAGAAGAAAGAAGGAGAAGAGAGAGAGCAGGATGAGTTGGAAAGAAGAAAGAAGTGTGAAAACAGCTTCCTCCACCAACTAGAAACAACCACAGGCACACCAACACACACACACACACCCTCAGTGATCCATGGTTCTGGCAGACTGTCTGATCCCCTCTCTCCTCAGGGGGGTGTTAGTCTGGAGGAATCTGAGGGGTTTTGTTTGGACACCACTGTGAGAGGAGTAATAATTTTCTCTCTCTCTCTCTCTCTCTGACACACACAAGTTGAGTCCATGTGAAGTATTTTCAAACTGTAAATTGATCTTCCATACTGTATAAATTGAAATAATGAAAAATAGACAGGTGGGTACTGCATGGTATGTGTCACCAGGTATTGATGTATTTCGATTACCATGTGGAAGAATGAATGGTGGCCATCAGCATTACACAAAGTAATAGGTGAAGCATGTGCAAGCATACACATACAGTTGAAGTCGGAAGTTTACATACACCTTAGCCAATTACATTTAAACTCAGATTTTCACAATTCCTGACATTTAATCCTAGTAAAAATTAGGATCACCACTTTTTTAAGAATGTGAAATGTCAGAATAATAGTAGAGATAATGATTTATTTCAGCTTTTATTTATTTCATCATATTCCCAGTGGGTCAGAAGTTTACATACACTCAATTAGTATTTGGTAGCATTGCCTTTAAATTGTTTAACTTGGGCCAAATGTTTCAGGTAGCCTTCCACAAGCTTCCCACAATAAGTTGGGTGAATTTTGGCCCATTTCTATGCCTCCTTGCTTGCACATGCTTTTTCAGTTCATCCCACGCATTTTATATAGGCTTGAGGTCAGGGCTTTGTGATGGCCACTCCAATACCTTGACTTTGCTGTCCTTAAGCCATTTGGCCACAACTTTGGAAATATGCTTGGGGTCATTGTCCATTTGGAAGACCCATTTGCAACCAAGCTTTAACTCCCTGACTGATGTCTTGATGTTACTCCAATATATCCACATAATTTTCCTTGCCTCATGATGCCATCTATTTTGTGAAGTGCACCAGTCCCTCCTACAGCAAAGCACCCACACAGCATGATGCTGCCACCCCCGTGCTTCACAGTTGGGATGGTGTTTTTCGGCTTGCAAGCCTCCCCCTTTTTCCTCCAAACATAACGATGGTCATTACGGCCAAACAGTTCTATTTGTGTTTCATCAGAGCAGAGGACATTTCTCCAAAAAGTATGATCTTTCTCCTCATGGGCAGTTGCAAACCGTAGTCTGGCTTTTTTATGCGGTTTGGAGCAGTGGCTTCTTCTTTGCTGAGCAGCCTTTCAGGTTATGTCATTATAGGACTCGTTTTACTGTGGATATAGATAGTTTTGTACCTGTTTCCTCCAGCATCTTCACGAGGACCTTTGCTGTTGTTCTGGGATTGATATGCACTTTTTGCACCAAAGTACGTTCATCTCTAGGAGACAGAACGCGTCTCCTTCCTGAGCGGTATGATGGCTGCGTGGTCCCAAAGTACGTTTGTTTGTACAGATGAATGTGGCATTTGGAAATTGCTCCCAAGGATGAACCAGACATGTGGAGGTCTACAATTTTTTTTTTAAGGTCTTGGCTGATTTCTTTTGATTTTCCCATGATGTCAAGCAAAGAGGCACTGAGTTTGACGGTAGGCCTTGAAATACGTCCACAGGTACACCTCCAATTGACTCAAATGATGTCAAATAGCCTATCGGAATTTCTGAAGCCATGACATCATTTTCTGGAATTTTCCAAGCTGTTTAAAGGCACAGTCAACTTAGTGTATGTAAACTTCCGACCCACTGGAATTGTGATACAGTGAATTATTTTTTTTACATTTTTACCTCTTTTTCTCCCCAATTTCGTGGTATCCAATTGTTTTAGTAGCTACTATCTTGTCTCATCTCCACAACTCCCCTACGGGCTCGGGAGAGACGAAGGTTGAAAGTCATGCGTCCTTCGATACACAACCCAACCAAGCCGCACTGCTTCTTAACACAGCGCGCATCCAACCCGGAAGCCAGCCGCACCAATGTGTCGGAGGAAACACCGTGCACCTGGCAACCTTGGTTAGCGTGCACTGCGCCCGGCCCGCCACAGGAGTCGCTGGTGCGTGATGAGACAAGGATATCCCTACCGGCCAAGCCCTCCCTAACCCGGACGACGCTAGGCCAATTGTGCGTCGCCCCACGGACCTCCCGGTCGCGGCCGGTTGCGACAGAGCCTGGGCGCGAACCCAGAGTCTCTGGTGGCACAGCTGGCGCTGCAGTACAGTGCCCTTAATCACTGCGCCACCCAGGAGTCCCGATACAGTGAATTATAAGTTAAATAATCTGTCAGTAAACAATTGTTGGAAAAATTACTTGTGTCATGTACAAAGTAGATGTCCTAACTGACTTGCGAAAACTATAGATTGTTAACAAGAAATGTGTGGAGTGGTTGAAAAAGGAGTTTAATGACTCCAACCTTGTGTATGTAAACTTCCGACTTCAACTGTACCTATATCATAATATACTGTAGGATATGGAATGGGAGAGTGAGTGGGAATGGATGTCCTTATCACGGCTGTCAGCTGTCTCATCAGATCCAGAGTAGCAAATCCAGCCCAAATTCCCCCTCTCTCCTCTCAGCCCCACAGCATGAGACAGATGGAATGAGGGAAGGAATGACAGGGGGATGGGATGGGATGAGTGTGAGATGAAGGGACAGAGGGTGAAAGGAATAGGCACCTACAGGTAAGATACATTTTATAATAGGTTAACTAAAATCTGAGTGTAATATGCTCTGCAAAAAGCTGTGTGTGTGTCTGCATGCTAAGGTGTACGTAAACTTCCGACTTCAACTGTATGTTTGTATGAATGTGTGTGTATGCTCAGATTCATATCAAACATCAACACTGTGGTACCATATTCAGTCTGTGGGCCTATCAGAGAGAATGTCAACAGTCTCCATTGAGACAGCACCCTGCCCCCCTCCTCTCCTATTTTCGTCACCTTCTCCCCAATTCATTATTAACGAGCTCTGTGGGCCTCGTTAGTGGCCAGCCACACAATGCTGCTTCCACAAACAAAACAAAACGCTCCAAACCGGCCCGGGTAATTGCCTTTTCCCTCCATGTCTCTCTCTCCCTCTTTCTCTCTTCCTCTTTCTTCTTCTGCTGACACCTGCCGCAGGAGAACTTGTAAACAAATGGACACACTCACCAGGACTGACTCATCTCTCTCTCTCTCTTCGTATTTCTCTCTCTGTCTCACCGATCGTCTATATCCACCTCCAATTTCTATCCTTCTCTCTAGTCTTCTAGGCTACCGTTTTGCTTCAATCTTATCCCATCCCTCTCTCGCAGACATTTTGTTTCCATCTAACTTGTAGCCATTCACTGCCTCTTTTTCCTTCACCTTTCTCTCCAACTTACTCACCCCTCCCCCCTCTTTCTCTAGCCCTCTTCTCCCTCTCATTGGAATTCTCCACATCGTTCTCTCTTCCTTATTAGGACCATCTCTTTGAGCCAATTATACCAGCCCTAACTCCATTTCTTCTCTCTCTCTCTCGCTCTCTTCCAAACTGTACACCTCTATAACTTCTCTCTGCCTTTCTCTCCCCCTCAACGTTTGGGGACGGAAGCATGCAGAGCTGTTAAACTCTCAAATAATGCAACCAAGGACGCCCAGAGACAGAAAACTGGTTCAGAGAGAGAATAAAAAGAGTGAGACAGAAGAGAGCAGAGAGAGAGAGTGAAAGACAGGGGTGTGGAAAGGGAAAAAATAAAGATGGTTTGATAAGGAAGAAAGAAACAGATGGGATGCTCTACTGCCTGGCTGACACACACAAGGTCTCTGCAGACAGAGAGAATGGTGAGGAGAAAGGAAGAAGAGAAGAAAAGAAAGAGAGTTTATGTTATAAACGTACCCCTCCTTTTCCCTCCCCCCTCCCAGAATGAAATTGTATGCTTGGCTTCTCTTGGATCCTTAGCATTCCTCTCCATTCCCTTCCCCTGACTCAGAGGAGATGCAGACAACACTGCCTGTCATAGTCACAGGCCCAGGTCCAAAGTGTGTGTGCACTTGAATTTTAGCCACACAAGCCCACATCCCCGCACGTGCTGTTTCTCGGACTCTCTGTCACTGTCTGTGCTTCTCCTTGTTCTCCTCTGTCTGTCTGTCTGTCTGTCTGTCTGTCTGTCTGTCTGTCTGTCTGTCTGTCTGTCTGTCTGTCTGTCTGTCTGTCTGTCTGTCTGTCTGTCTGTCACTCCTAAGTGACATATAGAGCCAACATATTAAGGAACTGGCAGTTTTTCTGCTAAGCATCCTTTCCCACAAAACTGGTACCGGAAGACCACACTGCCTGTGCTGGGCCCAACAATATCATAGTTGTGAATGAATAAACACATAAGATAAAGATGAAAAATTACAATAAATGCCTAATAGATGATCATTGGCTCATAATACCTTATGAAAGCATAAGTACTTATATTGCAAATATAAGTGCCTGGCTGTCATACATAACCCTATCCTAAGGGTTAAGTACTATTACATATATATTATAGAGCCAAAATATCAATAAACTGGCAGTACGTGTCAGCGTCTCACTCTGTCTCTCTCTCTCCATTTTCCCTACGTCAACTACACTTGTCTGCCGCAGCAGCTGAGCTGTAAGCCTAGCATCACTGGGAACAGACGACCAGGGGACCCCACTGCCTGTGCTGGGCCCAGCAACATCCTAGGGTAACACTTTGAGGGTCCATAATAAACCATTTATAAGGTATTTATAAAGACATTTACAAACAGTTTGGGCATTTATTAATCATTACTCCGACATTGTAAATGTTAGTAAGCTAGTTATTCCCACATGTTATATATTTCCTTAAACATCCTGTGTTGTGTGCAGGAATGTCTACCAATGGCATTATCATCCTTCTGTGAGAAATTACACTGGTCATTCAAAACATTTATAAAGTATAAATAGCACTCACTTTAGATTAGGGACTGCAAAAATACTACTAATGATTATTAAAAGATGAATCAATGTGGGAGTAATGATTAATAAAAGTTGAACACAATTTATAAATGCCTTATATGGACCCTTAAAATAAAGTGTTCCCTATCCTAGTTGTGAATGAATAAGCACATACAATATATTGCACAAAGAAGAATATCACTGAATATATGCCTTAGCCATCACCATTGGCTTATACAGTATAATACCTTATAACAGCCTAACTACACATTTCAAATTAGTGCATGGCATGTGCTCCGCCCTGGCCACTTAGCTAAGTGTTTGCTATATATAATTCAATTGAAGAAAACAGAAATACAAGGAGAGAGAATCTGTTAGTTACTTAATGTTTTGGCTTTATAATACAGCCAATGGCTACATTAAAGTGGAACTGACAGCGTTTTAGCAACATGAAATCTTAATAAAAATCGGTTCATATACACCCCCTGGAAGAATATGACACGTTTTAAACATTTTCAGACAAGCGAGCACTTAGATATGATCATTTTCATAAATTCATAGAATGTACGGGAATTATGTAGAGTAAGGCATTTGTGAAAATTCGATAGCAATATAAAGTGGGAAAGCGGCCATACGTTTGGACAATTAATAGACAGTGCAGTAAATAAAACCAAACAAAAACATATTGTCTGTCCAGAACCGGAGTCTAAGCAGACTGGTGCGCAATAGCCAATCAAAGCAACAATAGGCCTTTATGCAAATAAGCCACATGGATCTGGCATCATTCACTTTGAACTGGACTTAGTATTTACAGTCAGTCATTTGTATTTACAGGCATTCGCTGAAAGCCACAAAATCAATTGTCCTCTTACATTTGGGAACTTTACAGCCCTATTGGTCAAACCATGAAAAGGTAGTCTCTCTCTCACTCAGTTATGCACATCAACAACAACAAGATCAACAACTAACGCTAGCCAGAGCGAGTTGAGCTAAAATCTAATGAAGGAACATTAGATAACCTTTTTCAAACTCTTTCAGCTAGTTGGCTTCAAAAAGTGCACTGCTAAACAATGGGGAACAGTAGCCTGCTCCTCCTCCTGCAGCTTGCCTGCCCGTCCATTTGATCGATGCCAAATACATTTGATTGACAACTAAGTGTGCGTTGTAAATTGCCTCCAGTGTGTAAAAAAAAAAGCTCTCTAGGTCATTCATAAATTCAGAGCGTTGTCAGATTGTCGTAAATTCAAAGCGTTTCAGAGCGCACACTGCACTATTGACACTGAAAGCTCTGGCTGAGGAGTAGGGTTGAACCAAGCGTTCCTCACAACCGCAGTCCAGCACCCAACTAACTGGCTTAAGTTATGCTTGCTAGCTACTTCCAGAAACAAATGAGAGAACATCTCACTCTGACAATTTTACTCGCTATAGCAGAGCTGGTTAGGCTGTTTACGTGTTATCTAGAGCGTTAGTGACTAACTGTGCTGCTTGCAAAAAAATGTATTACTTTTTTTTGCCAATGTTTATAGACACTGGTCATATTCAGTGGGTGTTGTGTGTTCGTAAATTCATAGCGGACTAGATAGCCAAAGTGAATTTACTAACGCAAGAGACATGCTAACTGGATAACAGCCGTTCATGTTCAGCATAGCTAGCTTGCTAGCTAGCAAAGGGATTCACATTTCTTGCTAGCTAACCAAATGACACCTGCATCTCTAGCTTTAGCCACTGAAAAACTATGAGGGGAAAAAATCGGTCGGTCACTCACCCATTCCTCAAATGACATCCTCCCAGCATGCTAGCTAATGTTAGGTTCCATGGTTTTAGCTTGCTAAGTAAATAGCTACATAAATAGATGCGCTAGCAATATTGATCCATTGAAAATGAAAGTGCATCCTAAATTGGTGGAGGCAGCAAACAATGTACCAGGCCAGCTGTGATTTACAACCTGATAGCAGTATTTTTTGGACTGACAAGAAATGTATTGATTAATTATATTAATCATGCATTGGCTGCATCCATCTATTATGCAAACAATGCCTTACTGTACGTCATATAATTTTGAGTCAAACATAACCTATTTTTAAAACCACTTACAAAGTTGGTTTTGAAGCATAAACTGGGAATTTTATTGAATTCAATAAAATTACTGTTTGTCATAGAATGAGGGCGGGACTAGCATATGTGGGTGCAGATAGATTTACAGTGTGGTGCATAAGTGTAACAGTATAGCTTTAGACCGTCCACTCGCCCATACCCGGGCGCGAACCAGGGACCCTCTGCACACATCAACAACAGTCACCCACAAAGCATCGTTACTCATCGCTCCACAAAAGCCGCGGCCCTTGCAGAGGTATGTAAGCGAAACCACAACTTCAAAATCACAGAGCAAGTGACGTCACCGATTTAAACGCTATTTAGCTCGCACCACGCTAACTAGCTAGCTATTTCACATCAGTTACATAAGCATATATTTTGTGACAGCCTTTCAGGGAATGAAATACACAGGAGACAGGGGGGACTTTCCAGCCTCCAGTGGCTCTGTCATGTGATCTAACATCAGAGTCACTCATTACTACAGCTCATAAACCCATTCACCGGACTGAGGAGACAGATTCAGAAGCAAATAGAGATTGACAAAACTAATAATATACACAGGCAGTCCCCGGGTTGACCTTTTATTGTAATACATGATGACTTGTGTTTAATTAAAAAAAACACTGTATACATGTCTAGTAGATGGCCATTACCTTACCTATGTGTTATAAAAGCCAATCTAACGACTTGTTAGGCTATACAAGAAGCTCAGCAAATAAAAACATTTCATATCCGTCCCATTTTGGTATGGGGGCCGGTCGTTGCACACTGATCAGCCACATGACCAATGTGGATTAATATGACAACAGAGAAATTGCGCAAAAGTCATAAAAACTGAGTGGGTTCCGTCTGGCCACTACCATCAAGGCCTGATTGCTGGAGTGCTGCAGAGCTGGTTGACTAGTCTCCCAGCCCCTGCCGCTGAAAAACATCCCCACAGCATGATGCTGCCACCACCATGCTTCACCGTAAGGATGGTGCCAAGTTTCCTCCAGATGTGACACTTGGCATTCCTGCCAAAGAGTTCAGCCTTAGTTTCATCAGACCAGAGAATCTGGTTTCTCATGGTCAGAATCTTTAGGTGCCTTTTGGCGGGCGGTCATGTGCCTTTTACTGAGGAGTGGCTTCCGTCTGGCCACTCTACCATAAAGGCTTGACTGGTGGAGTGCTGCAGAGATCTTTGTCCTTCTGGAAGGTTCTCCCATCTCCACAGAGGAGTACTGGAGCTCTGTCAGAGTGACCATTGGGTTCTTGGTCACCTCTCTGACCAAGGCCTTTCTCCCCCGATTGCTTAGTTTGGCTGGGCATCCAGCTCTAGGAAGAGTCTTAGTGATCCTAAACTTCTTCATTTTAGAATGATGGAGTCCACTGTATATTTTGGGGACTTTCAATGCTGCATAAATGTTTTGGTACCCTTCCCCAGATCTGTGCCTCGACACAATCCTGTCTCGGAGCTCTACGGACAATTCCTTCGACCTCATGGCTTGGTTTTTGCTCTGACATGCACCGTCAACTGTGGGACCATATATAGACAGGTGTGTGACTTTCCAAATCATGCCCAATCAAGTTGTAGAAACATCTCAAGGGTGATCAATGGAAACAGGATAGACCTGAGTTCAATTTCAAGTCTCATAGCAAAGGGCCTATATACTTATATAAATAATGTCTTTCTGTTTCTTATTTTTAATAAATGTGCCAAAATAAAATTTCTTTTTTTTGCCTCGTCATCATGGGGTATTGTGTGTAGATTGACAGGGAAACATAACAACGTGGAAAAAGTCAAGGGGTCTGAATACTTTCCGAATGCACTGTATATAATCATGCACTCCCGAGTGGCGCAGAGGTCTAAGGCACTGCATCTCAGTACTAGAGGCGTCACTACAGACCTTGGTTTGATTCCAGCTGTATCACAACCGGCCGTGATTAGGAGTCCCATAGGGTGGCACACAATTGGCCCAGCGTCGTCCGGGTTAGGGTTTGGCTGGGGTGAGCCGTCATTGTCAATAAGAATTTGTTCTTAACTGTTAGTTAAATAAAAGGTTACATTTAAAGAAAAAAAAATATTTTACTTATTTTTTTGTTGTTGTCAATTTCCACCAGTGCTCCCCAATAAAATATTATGTGGGCCTTCTGGTATTTGCCAGAATTAGCAGACGGCCAAACCACCCATGCGTGAGCCGGCGTGTGTGTGTGTGGTATCTGTGTGCATGTGTGTCTGTGTGCGTGTGTGCGTCTCTGTGTGTTAGTGTGTTTGCTTTGTCAATGAGAACGGACAGGAGATGTTAGGCTGACAGTATTGACAGAGAGACCTCTGTGACTTCTGTATGCTTAAAAACTCACACCAGGGACTTGAGCTGGACACACCCTCCTCCCAGTCCAGCTTTTCTCCAATAACTATGAATTATTCACACAACTTTGATTGACAGGCTGGAAATCCTAATTAGGAAATAGTTGCTAAAAGTAATTATATGTGTGTGTGTGTGATATGTCAGACATGTTTTTTCCTACAGAGACTGTAATTACAAGCAGCGCCGCTGGACAAGAGGAATCATTAAGACTCTGCCTAATTAATTAAGCCATGGAGATGTTAAAAGACACACAGACACTGATACTACAGCCATATATTACACTGATGGACTGATTACACACACACACACACACACACACACACACACTCAACCACGCAATAAATGTACACAAATGTCAGCTCTGTAGATAAATGCTCTCATTAAGACAGAGAGCGACAGCACGAACAGTCTGCACGGAGTGTACAAAATATTTTACCCTCTTTATATGTATATACTGTTCTAGTCATGGCTCATCCAATATACAATATACTGTCCATACACACCATTATATATACACTGGGTATACAAAACATTAAGAATACCTGCTCTTTCCATGACTGAACAGTTGAAAGCTGCAGTATGATCCCTTATTTATGTCACTTGTTAAATCCACTTCAAATCAGTGCAGATGAAGGGGAGTAGACAGGTTAAATAAGTATTTTTAAGCCTTGAGCCATTTGAGACAGATTATGTATGTGTGACATTCAGAGGGTGAATGGGCTAGACAAAATATTTAAGTGCCTTTGAACGGGCTATCGTAGTAGGTGCCAGGCGCACCGGTTTAGTGTGTCAAGAACTGCAATGCTGCTGTTTTTTTAACACTCAACAGTTTCCCGTTTGTATCAAGAATGGTCCACCACGCAAAGGACATCCAGCCAACTTGATATAACTGTGGGAAGCATAGAGTCAACATGGGCCAGCATCCCTGTGGAACACTTTTGACACCTTGTAGAGTCCATGCCCCAACGAATTGAGTCTGTTCTCAGTGCAAAACGCAACTCAATATGTTCCTAATGTTTTTTACACTCAGTGTATATCCCTCCCCCTCTCCACATTGTGCTTTCTGGCTAGTTAACACACTAGGGACACAAACAGAGAGGTGACACAAGCGTGTGGAGGCGTACCCCCACAGTAACATCCTCCCTCTCTCTTTCTCTCCATCTCTCTCTCTCCCGCCCTCTATCCTTCTACCTCTCTGTTACCTTGGAGTCTAGCCATCATGCTCCTGTGGCTCCAGTCTAAAGGTTACGCTGTGTGTCACCCCCTGTCACTCCCCCAAACTTCTCCCCCGCTCTCCCTCAACAAGCCCTGGCCCCTGTCAGCCCATCTCATACCCCTGACCTCAAATCACCACTGTGACCCTGAAGTACCCTGCCTACCTCCTTATCCTCCTCTCGCCTCTGCTTCCTCTTCCTCCACTGAACTTTGAAGGTTAGAGGAGAAGAGTGAGTGGAGGGGAGAATGGGAGAGAAAAGAGAGAGAAATTAAGTGAGAGAGAAGAATAGATTTAAGGTAATAGCTAAGTGTTAAATACCTGTGTTACAGTAGGTGGAGTGTCAGAAGAATACAGGTCAAGTCAGGGCCTAGGTCTGTGGATCAGGTTTTCATGCTAGGATGTGGGTGTGTGTATACGTGTATACGTGTGTGTGTGTGTGTGTCCATCACTGCAGAGGATTGGTGTCTTGCTCTTTCTGGCAGCGGCACATGGAATAAAAAGCGTTTCACTTGACAAGACACCAGGGAAGGCCTCAGAGATTCTGCTCTTTTATGCTTCTTTCTCCTCCTCTTCTCCTCTCTCTTCTTTTATGCTTCTAGCTACACTTCTTCTCCTTTACGATTATTTATCTTCTTCTCCCTCTCTAGCATCCACTTATCATATTTCGTAAACTGATTTTTTACTACCATGTTTTTATGTTAGGATTTGTATTTAGTAATGGATGCTCCTTTTATTGTTTACACTATTGTTATTCTTTACTCTCTCCTCTTCTCTCTCCCTCCCTCCTTTTTACGCTTCCTTCTCCTCTCTCTCTCTCTCCATCTCCCCTCTCCTTGCATCAATAGTTCCTCAAAACATTTTTTTTACTACATATCCATTTCTTCACTGTATCTTCAGCTAAATCAAAATGTTATTGCCTATTTCCCCAATGCCCATTTCCTGTTCTCTCTCTCTCGCTCTCTCTGATTCAGTTCAATTAGGCCATATAAAGTGTGTATAAATTGAGTGGGGGCAGAGCAGTTAAAAGGCAAAAATCAATGAGAGCATGGGCTCACAGTGAGAATATTATCTGGCTAATGAATGAGACAAACCCACTAGAGGCCCAGGCCCATTTTAAAGGCTCTCACAACAACGTACACACACGTGCATGCACACATAATAGTGCAAAAATAAACACGCACACACAGGCATGCATATACACTGAGTGGACAAAATATTAAGGACACCTGCTCTTTCCATGACACAGATTGACCAGGTGAATCCACCTTCAATGTTAGGAAGGTGTCCTTAATGTTTTGTACACTCAGTGTATATTACATACACAAGCTCAGTCTGCACATATGATAATTTTACCATTCCCAGTCAAAACACTGTATACTGTACAGTCGTGGTCAAAAGTTTTGAGAATGACAAAAATATTAATTTTCACAAAGTCAGTGTTTTGAAAATTATGTTCTCAATGTTCATAAACCAATTCAATTAAACTACTCAGTCTGCAACCCAGGATTTGTAAAATACTGGTTGAATGAAACAGATGGAGGCCCAGCTATGATAGCCAAAACGTTTATTCACGAGAGCGCTAGTCCGTTGTACAAAACCATTCATTTTATACTGGCTCCTTACACACTTACATTCACACACAAACAGTAGGTATCCTACGCACATACTGTATCACTACCCAGCCGACAAAGATTAGGGAGACGGTGGGAAGCACTCCCTGTACTCCCCCAAGATTAGGGGGGCCGTGAGAAGTACTCCATGCCCTCTCCCAAATCTCTCAGAGGCCCCTATCAAGGTCGGCACCGAATTTTGCTCAGACAGTCTGTGTTTAAGATACTATAAAAACATATTGTACAGATATATAATTTTATTGACTTAACCTAAACAAACCCATCAGTTAATAAATGTATGATTCTAATCAATTTCATGCAGTTATAAGGTTTCAACATTTAAATTACTTTAACAATCCACCCTTAATGACTAAATAATACACACTGATACATCAAACACTATATGGAAACATAAATGGTTTCCAATAATATTTAAAACCAATACATGTGTGTATATTCGATATTCATCAATGACTGTTATAGGCCTATATCCAATTATAACGCTTCCTGTTAGGATTTTTATTACAATCTTCATAAAAAAACAGTCTAAACATTAAAAATTGTCTCATCCAACATTGGCTCCTCGTAGTTAAAAGAAACGGATCCATCTCCTAGGCCTGGAGGCCTGTATTAGTCATCCCACTGGCTGGAGCTCGGAATTGGTCCGTATCTCACGATCTGTTGCGTCATTGACCTCTCCAGAGTCCTGGTGATCAAACTTCTCATACACGGAATCAAACAACATCCACACAGAACCAACACACTCATAAAGGTGAAAGTTGCCCACAACACAGTGATGATGACATTTTTCCATTTCCCAAACATACTGTCAAACCAATTTGTTAGAGAATTATCCACCCCAGAGTTCTCTGCTAATTCGTGAGCTAATGTGGTTAAACCAGCCAGGGCCTTAGTCACTGATCCGTCTGGATCTGTGTTATTTAAAAAATAAACGTACAACAATGAACCCCAATCATTCTACATACCCCTCCCTTTTCTGCCAATTAACATATCGAGAGTCAGACTATTTTACCAGGTCATGAGGGAGGTGGCGGATAATTGGTCAGAGAACCCCTTTACTGCATCACCAGTATCATTCACGAACCCTGTTGATTATAATAGATGTAATTAATCCAATCCATATTTTTATTTTTTTGTCAATTTACCAAAGAACGTAGTGGTAAAGTCTTCACATATTTGCTTCATCTGGAACTTCCCTAAGGATGCCAATAGCATCCATCTAGACTCCCATCCTGGTACAAGCTCCTCCTGTGCCTACTATAGCCTCCTATAACTGGCCTCTGATGACTAACTCGAACTGGTTGGACCAATAACCCCGGGGCGCAAGTTCCTAACCACCCTTTTTTGGTTGTTTCTGTCGTATGCGTCCTTTGCTGGTACGAGCCCACCCTACATCAGTTATAGGTGCCGTGGGGTTAAGAATTGTCTCCTGTACTTCCAAACCTAAGTCAGTCACATTAACGATTACCTTTTAGCCATTAAAGTCATCTAAGTTCTCGGTGCCATTCTTGTATCTATAACACTGGTACTCATCAGGAGTTAAAGTGAACCGAGGTGTGTCGGCCGAGTACTTCAATCTGACCAACCCAATCCCTATAAAGTTATATGCTTTCCTAGGGAATTGTTTAATGTTTACCTTAAATCCTACATCTGGATCTTCTTTGACTCCTTATTCTGTAAGTCACTCATCAGTGTATTATATAGTTCATCTTTTACTTCTTATCAAAGACAATGGCGTCCTATAATTGGTACAGGAAGGTGGTGGATCTGGATGTATCAGAAAGGTTACCAAGACTATGATGCAGCTCAGAGCCCCTACTCTTCCCAAAAACCGCCAACCCTCTCCTGCCCTTAGTCTGTCTGCTAGGTACCACCCTATACTCACACTTCTAGGATCACCCACAGTGATGAACGGTCGGGATAGGAAATCTTCGTTAAGGAGGTAACCCCCGGACCCTGTTGGTACTCGGTTCTTCTCCTAACTCTGTGTGTGATCCGCCGTGCTTATATGTGTACATACCTCGTTGCAGTGGGTAACGTGGACCCAAGTGACTCTCTCAGCTATTCTATTTAACAGAACCTGGTATGGGTCTTCCCAACGGGCTGCTTCCCGTCTATTCTCCTCAGGGACTGGATCCACACCCAGTCTTCTGGTTGGATTGAGTGAATCACCTTCTCCTGTAATTCACCTGCTGCCCACAAAATCTTGGACATACAGGTTTGGTTAACAAACAGTCTTCTCATGTGTTCTGCTAGTATATCTTCAACTTCTATGTCTACTTGTTCTGGTCCCTAACTCTGGCATTCTATTTGTTCTACCTGATTAGCTAGAATGTCATCCATTATTTAAAGAAATAGATCCTAGTACACCAACTCTAGGGATAATATCTTGACCTAATATTTTAGTTACCATAATCGTGTCCGCCAAGTACTTTGGGAATGCTTCTACCCATTTGCTATATTTATCTATTTTTTAAAAATTGTTTTTGTTTATTATCCAATAGGCCACAAAGTGTGTCCTAACCTATCCCCCCTGTTGATACATGGCTCTGCCCATGTGTCAATATTGCCGCATATCTAAACAATGACTTAGGTAAGATTAGTAAATTATCCTTATGTCTGACATTATCTTGTAGGATTGTCCCTTTCATTTTCCACATATCCAATTCTCCCTGGGGTGTTTGTTCTTGGTTATCCTGTAACAATTCTCTGTCAAGTGTCTTATCTACTTTAAAGATTTATCTGTGCTGCTTCGTATGGTTTTAAATGCATATGTGCTGTCTATGTAAATAGTAACCTTTCTCTCCTTTCTTATTTCGCAGGCTCTAGTCAATGCTACTATTTTGGCCTGCTGTGCAGAATAATTTCTGGGCAATGGTTCAGTGTCTAACACCTTAGTTCCTGAAACCAACTAAGCTTTCATTCCCCTTTTGTCTCCACTCAGTAACTGTTATCTACCCATTCTGTGTCACTTATATCTTCTCTCCTCCTGCTACTCCCCAAACATCAAGGTCTCAGCAGTGCGGGGAGGGCTTCTCCGTCTGCCCTTCCTTCTATCTGTCTGTCGCTCTTTCTTATAACAGTCAGTATCAAATATGGGTTGTTTCCAAATATTGACTAAATGTCTCACTGTCTGAACTCATGGATTTGAGAAAAATCACCTATCTATGGTGGTAATCTCTAAGGTTATTACATAGTTTGATTAAGGTTATCCTGATGCTCTCAATGATCCTGAATCACCACAGATGTTATATATCCCTGTCCTGTTGGCTTGGATTAGGTTCTAAATACTTAACATAAGTCTACCATTAATCCAAGGCTATGCCATTTCTTTATTCTCATTGGTTCAAATTACAAATATGTCAAAGAACTATAAACTCGTTCATAATTATCAATTACACAAATTACCTTGAAATCAGTATTACAAATGACCTTAAATTCATTATCCAAATGGCCCTCCCATGAGGCTGATCAGACCACAAAGGAAAGCCATGATAGAGGTCAAAAGTCATACCACCCTTTCACAGTTGTGTTTCTTACTATATTAGACAAATGAAAGAAAAACCATCAAACATTTTCTACATGTTGTATCCCAGGTTCCCAGAACATTCCCTTTATCTAAATAATTCACGTGTTTAATTAAAACTCAGAAAATAAAACTTATAATATTCCATATGTGTGTGTACCCCTTTAAGATATCATGTCTCTAGGAAACATGGAAATCTCCTCAAACTACTTGACTAGTTTAGCCCAAGCTTGCTTTGCAACCTTAAAACCCATCAGCCTGTCTGCAAACAGTCTCTCAAAATGCTTGATAGGAATACCCTGCCATTAGACACACAACTGTGATTAATGTGCAATGTCCCTGTAAAATAAAATTAACTCAACCTGCAATTCACTTTACTGACCTGACATTGTTCCACGTAATGGAAACAGATTATAATGTTAGAATACATTAACTTTCTGTTCCAATTCACTGGTGTTACCTAAACAATCAGACCAAGAATCAATAACAAGAAACTATCACAAAACTTTTATCCGACATCAGTCAATCCATAAGAATAAAAAACACATTTTGATAGACTTATGCCCATCGCAATTATCTCTCTGCTATTATTTAGAATTCATTCGATTTAGGTAACTGTCTCTTCTATGAATCAGTAATTTAAATACAACTCCATTCTCAATAGGTTATTCCAGCAGACCATTTAGGCAAGACACCGTTTTGCATTGGAATTCGCTTCGCTACTTTTTTGAATGAATTAGTCTCTCAATTGAACCTAAACAAGCTATTAAAACGTTCAGTTTTTATCTTAAACAAACACTAACAACAATATCTTTCCAGCAAAAACATACCAATAGTGGTTGTGTCCTACTCGGTCACAATGTTTACGGGGAGCCTTACACTCCCGGGCAAAATGTCCTGGCTTGCTACCGTTGTAACATGTAGGTCCCTCTCTGTCTTCTCTATTCAGAGTTCTTTGTCTTTTCTCACCTCCACCCTTTTCTACCTCTATCCACTTTCTCAATAAGGTTGCTAAATCCTGTCCTCCTTTCTGTGCCTCTTCCTCTCTTCCTCCCTGAGGACCATCATAAGGGGGAGGGGGTACGGGACGGGCGGCACCTGATGTGGCTGCCTCCGTTTCATCACCACCACCTCGTCGTCTGGATTTTCCCTCTCCCCCTGGTCTGCCAGGGAGGGGTATAATTTGGGTTTAGGTGATGTCTCTGTGGGAGACGTGGGAGTCCTCTCTGTCTGCTCCTGGCTGCCTAATTCTTCCTCCTTAGTAGCTCCCTTTTTCGGACCTTCTTCTATTGCCTAAGTGGCTCTACACCCAATTCCTATTTTCCAATTGCCTAGAATACTACCTACAGTGGGGGGAAAAAAGTATTTAGTCAGCCACCAATTGTGCAAGTTCTCCGACTTAAAAAGATGAGAGAGGCCTGCAATTTTCATCAAAGGTACACTTCAACTAGGACAGACAAAATGATATATTTCTTTCCAGAAAATCACATTGTAGGATTTTTAATGAATTTATTTGCAAATTATGGTGGAAAATAAGTATTTGGTCACCTACAAACAAGCAAGATTTCTGGCTCTCACAGACCTGTAACTTCTTCTTTAAGAGGCTCCTCTGTCCTCCACTCGTTACCTGTATTAATGGTACCTGTTTGAACTTGTTATCAGTATAAAATACACCTGTCCACAACCTCAAACAGTCACACTCCAAACTCCACTATGGCCAAGACCAAAGAGCTGTCAAAGGACACCAGAAACAAAATTGTAGACCTGTACCAGGCTGGGAAGACTGAATCTGCAATAGGTAAGCAGCTTGGTTTGAAGAAATCAACTGTGGGAGCAATTATTAGGAAATGGAAGACATACAAGACCACTGATAATCTCACTCGATCTGGGGCTCCACGCAAGATCTCACACTGTGGGGTCAAAATGATCACAAGAACGGTGAGCAAAAATCCCAGAACCACACGGGGGGACCTAGTGAATGACCTGCAGAGAGCTGGGACCAAAGTAACAAAGCCTACCATCAGTAACACACTACGCCGCCAGGGACTCAAATCCTGCAGTGCCAGACGTGTCCCCCTGCTTAAGCCAGTACATGTCCAGGCCCGTCTGAAGTTTGCTAGAGAGGATTTGGATGATCCAGAAGAAGATTGGGAGAATGTCAGATGAAACCAAAATATAACATTTTGGTAAAAACTCAACTCGTCGTGTTTGGAGGACAAAGAATGCTGAGTTGCATCCAAAGAACACCATACCTACTGTGAAGCATGGGGGTGGAAACATCCTGCTTTGTGGCTGTATTTCTGCAAAGGGACCAGGACGACTGATCCGTGTAAAGAAAAATAATGAATGGGGCCATGTATCGTGAGATTTTGAGTGAAAATCTCCTTCCATCAGCAAGGGCATTGAAGATGAAACGTAGCTGGGTCTTTCAGCATGACAATGATCCCAAACACACCGCCCGGGCAACGGAGGAGTGGCTTCGTAAGAAGCATTTCAAGGTCCTGGAGTGGCCTAGCCAGTCTCCAGATCTCAACCCCATAGAAAATCTTTGGAGGGAATTGAAAGTCCGTGTTGCCCAGCAACAGCCCCAAAACATCACTGCTCTAGAGGAGATCTGCATGGAGGAATGGGCCAAAATACCAGCAACAGTGTGTGAAAACCTTGTGAAGACTTACAGAAAACGTTTGACCTCTGTCATTGCCAACAAAGGGTATATAACAAAGTATTGAGATAAACTTTTGTTATTGACCAAATACTTATTTTCCACCATAATTTGCAAATAAATTCATAAAAAATCCCACAATGGGATTTTCTCATTTTGTCTGTTATAGTTGAAGTGTACCTATGATGAAAATTACAGGCCTCTTTCATCTTTTTAAGTGGGAGAACTTGCACAATTGGTGGCTGACTAAATACTTTATATCAAGGTTCCCTACACAAAATTCTAAAAATAGGTCACCAGATAAGAATGCCCTTTGGGAATTTTAAAATCAACACCTAAACTACACAAAAACAATCAAATATATTTCTGAATGTACCCCGAGCGTCAATTCCCTAAATTCGTGAATAAAGATTTACTGACCCTCGTCTCGTAGACTGGGAAAAGCAATGTGGTTTAGATTCCGTCACTGTATCTTATATACCAGGCTGTTATAGAACCCCAATGTCAGGGGACAGGTCTTTAATTTACGGGTCAACGACCCGTCCATGCACGGTTTTCGGCGTGGTACTTTCGGACGGTAGGGACAGGTATTGGAATCCGGTTCGAATGACCAAATTGTTATGAGAATTATGTTCTCAGTTGTCATTAACTAATTCAATTAACCTTTCTAGGACACACATTCGCTAGTGGAACCCCTCGACAAAATTCCGCTGAACAGGCAGTGCGCGAAATTCAAAAATATTTTTTAGAAATATGTAACCTTCACACATTAACAAGACCAATACAGCAAATGAAAGATAAACATCTTGTTAATCTACCCATCGTATGCTTTACAGCGAAAACACAACATATGATTATGTTAGATCACCGCCAAGTCCAAAAAACACACAGCCATTTTCCCAGCCAAAGATAGGAGTCACAAAAAACAGAAATCATGATAAAATGAATCACTAACCTTTGAAAATCTTCATCAGATGACACTCATAGGACATCACGTTACACAATACATGTATGTTTTGTTCGATAATGTGCATATTTATATCCAAAAATCTCAGTTTACATTAGAGCCATGTTCAGAAATACCTCCAAAATATCCGGGGAAATTGCATAGACCAACATCAAATAACAGAAATACTCATCATAAACTTTAATGAAAGATACATGTTTTACATAGAATTAAAGATACACTTGTTCTTAATGCAACCGCTGTGTCAGATTTCAAAAAACTTTACGGAAAAAGCATACCATGCAATAATCTGAGACGGCGCTCAGATAGAAACAAAATTTCTCCGCCATGTTGGAGTCAACAGAAATTCAAAATTACATGATAAATAATCCCTTACCTTTGAGGATCTTCATCAGAATGCACTCCCAGGAATCCTAGTTCCACAAAAAAAATAGTTTTGTTCGATAATGTCCATTATTTATGTCCAAGTAGCTACTTTTGTTTGCTCATTTAGTACACATACCCAAACGCTCGTGCACGCTCACGCTCACTCTGGGCACGCTATTCATCCAAAGTGAAAATGCTGCCCCTTATCCCTAAAAAGTTAAACTACTCAGTCTGCAACCCAGGATTTGTAAGATACTGGTTGAATGAAACAGATGGAGGCCCAGCTATGATAGCCAAAATGTTTATTCACGAGAGCGCAAGTCCATTGTACAAAACCATTCATTTTATACTGGCTCCTTACACACTTACATTCACACACAAACAGTAGGTATCCTACGCACATACTGTATCACTATCCAGCCGACAAAGATTAGGGAGACCGTGGGAAGCACTCCCTGTCCTCCCCCAAGATTAGGGGGGCCGTGAGAAGTACTCCCTGCCCTTTCCCAAATCTCTCAGAGGCCCCTATCAAGGTCGGCACCGAATTTTGCTCAGACAGTCTGTGATTGAGATACTATAAAGATCTATTGTACAGATATATGTGTTTAAGATAATATGAAGATATATTGTACAGATATATAATTTTACTGACTAAACCTAAACAAACCCATCAGAAAATAAATGTATGATTCTAATCAATTTCATACAGTTATAAGGTTTCAGAGTGGAATTATTTAATCATCATCTTTCAACATATAAATTACTTTAACAGTCTGCTGCCTCAGTTTGTATGATGTCAATTTGAATGTACTCCAGAATGTAATGAAGAGTGATCAGATGAATTGCAATTAATTGCAAAGTCCCTCTTTGCCATGCAAATGAACTGAATGCCTCAAAGAATTTCCACTGCATTTCAGCCCTGCCACAAAAGGACCAGCTGACATCATGTCAGTGATTCTCTCGTTAACACAGGTGTGAGTGTTGACGGGGGCAAGGCTGGAGATCACTCTGTCATGCTGACTGAGTTTGAATAACAGACTGGAAGCTTCAAAAGGAGGGTGGTGCTTGGAATCATTGTTCTTCCTCTGTCAATCATGGTTACCCGCAAGGAAACACATGCCGTCATCATTGCTTTGCACAAAAAGGGCTTCACAGGCAAGGATATTGCTGCCAGTAAGATTGCACCTAAATCAAACATTTATCGGATCATCAAGAACTTCAAGGAGAGCGGTTCAATTGTCGTGAAGAAGCGCGCCCAAGAAAGTCCAGCAAGTGCCAGGACCGTCTCCTAAAGTTGATTCAGCTGTGAGATCGGGGCACCACCAGTGCAGAGCTTGCTCGGGAATGGCAGCAGGCAGGTGTGAGTGCATCTGCACGCACAGTGAGGCGAAGACTTTTGGAGGATCGCCTGGTGTCAAGAAGGGCAGCAAAGAAGCCACTTCTCTCCAGGAAAAACATCAGGGACAGACTGATATTCTGCAAAAGGTACAGGGATTGGACTGCTGAGGACTGGGGTAAAGTCATTTTCTCTGATGAATCCCCTTTCCGATTGTTTGGGGCATCCGGAAAAAAGCTTGCCAGCAGTAAAGCATCCTGAGACCATTCATGTGTGGGGTTGCTTCTCAGCCAAGGGACTGGGCTCACTCACATGAATAAAGAATGTTACCAACACATCCTCCAAGAGCAACTTCTCCCAGCCATCCAGGAACAGCTTGGTGACGAACAATGCCTTTTCCAGCATGATGGAGCACCTTGCCATAAGGCAAAAGTGATAACTAAGTGGCTCGGGGAACAAAACATCGATATTTTGAGTCCATGGCCAGGAAATTCCCCAGACCTAAATTCGCATTGAGAATTTGTGGTCAATCCTCAAGAGGCGGGTGGACAAACAAAAACCCACAAATTCTGACAAACTCCAAGCATTGATTATGCAAGAATGGGCTGCCATCAGTCACGACGTGGCCCAGAAGTTATTTGACAGCATAACAGGGCAGAGGTCTCGAAAAAGAAAGGTCAACACTGCAAATATTCACTCTTTATATCAACTTCATGTAATTGTCAATAAAAGCCTTTGACACTTATGAAATGCTTGTAATTATACTTCAGTATTCCATAGTAACATCTGACAATAATATCTAAAGACATTGAAGTAGCAAACTTTGTGAAAATTAATATTTGTGTCATACTCAAAAGTTTTGGCCACGACTGTACACATAGTCTTGTACAGTTAACCTTTCAGTCCCAGTCAAAATCCAATTTTTCCTAACCCCTAATCCTAACCCGTACTCTTACCCTAAACCTAAGCTTAACCCAAAAAGCTTAACTTAACCCTAACCTCTAACCTCTAACCCTAGCTCCTAACCGTAATTCAAACCTTAACCCTAAAAAAAACTAGAAATAGCATTTGACCATGTGGGGTCAAACAAAATGTCCCCAGTTAGTCAAATTTTTGGTTGGTTTACTATTCTTGTGGGGACTTCTAGTCACTTCTACACACACACACAATCAATCCCACCCTGTGATCCCAAGCTGACCCCATGCTCTCCCAAACCCAGACAGACAACAGATCAATATGGACAACACACATCACTCGATACACATCTTTGCTCTTTCCTATTGTTTTTTGCTTGTTTAAACATGATTTTCCTTATCCTCCCCTCTCATCTTCTCTCCCTCCTTCTGTCTCTCCTTAGTTCCTACTCTCTCCGGGCCGTCCGTGGAGCGTTCAAGCGCTCCAACGCCATGCACTAGTGAGCCCTCAACATCTTGTCTCGTCACGCCAATTACACACACACACACACACGTCAAATAGATACAATTGTACAGTATAGTTACATACATATGAAGAGAATTCTGAAGAGATTAGAGAACTAGAATGAAAATATACATGTCACATGTAACCGGATATTTTCCATAGATGTTTGACTGAACACACACATCCAGTTTGACTGAATACACACAATCATGTTACATGTAACCGGATATTTTCCATAGATGTTTGACTGAACACACACATCCAGTTTGACTGAATACACACAATCATGTACACGCACACACGCACGCACGTGCACGCACGCACACACACACACACACACACACACACACACACACACACACAGTGTATCATTGAGTGTATCAAAATATAATTACTGGGACAAGAGAGACATGAGGGTGTGATGGGGTGAGGTAGTCAGTGACCTTCTTCCCACTACTGTGAGAGGGTGAGGGTTAATTATAAGCAAACATGAATCAAAGTCAATGAATGATTCATAGCCTCCAAGTCTAAAGCCAGTCAGGTATTTAAAACAGCCTCATATAGACATGGATATGGATAGCCAGACCAGGTGTGCATTATTTATTAATTCACTCTTTTTACACTCAAAATGGGATATTCCCTCAGTTGTTAACACAGTTAGTGACATACTGGTGAACACAGAGTTGAGGGGAAATGCTGCTATATGTTGTATGGGTTTATTTGACATGTTAAAAGGGGAATGCAGCTTCAGAAAGATCTGACATGGAGATTAGGTCAAATGAATATGCAAGAAGATAGAGGGGGATAGATGCACAGATCAGTATATCAGGATATCAGGATAGAAAAATACTGTAAAGTGTGTGTGTGTGTGTGAGAGTGAGAGTGAGAGAGAGGTAAATACGTCAAAACAGTTGATGACATCGGCGGTATCCTAAAATAAAGTTACTGTGACACCAAACTCATTATTCTGCAAAAAGAGTTACACTAGCAGACTAGGAGGAATGGAGAAAGGATGTCACAGGAAAGATAGATGGAAAGAAAAAATAAATAAATAAATAAAAAGAAAGAAAGAAAGTAGAGAGAGAGAAAGCAATTTGTGTTGTTGAAGATTTACTGTCATGCCTGTGAATGCAGGGAATGATAAGTCATCTGCTAAGTGCATTCAATATATCTTTTAAATCCTGTGTCAAGTCTTCATAGTTTTCATTCAAACCCTTCTAAGATACACTGAGCTTCAACCCACAGGAGAAAATAGTGCCTTTTAAGATGACATAGCGTACCAGGAAGAGGAGAAAGGGGAGGAGGTTAGAAGAAGGGGAGGAGATGAAATGTTCAAAACAAATTAAAACATTTTGGTCACATACACGTGTTGAGCAGATGTTATTGCAGGTGTAGCGAAATGCTTGTGTTTCTAACTCTGACAGTGCAGTAATATCTAACAAGTAATATATAACAATTTCACAACTTATAAGCAATACACACAAATCTAAGTAAAGTAATATACAGTTGAAGTCGGAAGTTTACATACACCTCAGACAAACACATTTAAACTCAGTTTTTCACAATTCCTGACATTTAATCCAAGTAAAAATTGCCTGTCCTAGGTCAATTAGGATCACCACTATATTTCAAGAATGTGAAATGTCAGAATAATAGTAGAGAGAATGATTTATTTCAGCTTTTATTTCTTTCATCACATTCCCAGTGGGTCAGAAGTTTACATATACTCGATTAGTATTTGGTAGCATTTCCTTTAAATTGTTTAATTTGGGTCAAATGTTTCTTTTACAACCTTCCCACAATAAGTTGGGTGAATTTTGGCCCATTCCTCCTGACAGAGCTGCTGTAACTGAGTCAGGTTTCTAGGCCTCCTTGCTCGCACGCATTTTCTATAGGAATGAGGTCAGGGCTTTGTGATGGACATTCCAATACCTTGACTTTGTTGTCCTTCAGCCATTTTGCCAAGTACGCTTGGGGAAGTATGCTTGGGGGTCATTGTCCATTTGGAAGACCCATTTGCGACCAAGCTTGAACTTCCTGACTGATGTCTTGAGATGTTGCTTCAATATATCCACATAATATTCCTTTCCTCATGATGCCATCTATTTTGTGAAGTGCACCAGTCCCTCCTGCAGCAAAGCAGCCCCACAACATGATGCTGCCACCCCCGTGCTTCACAGTTGGGATGGTGTTCTTCGGCTTGTAACCAACCCCCTTTTTCCTCCAAACATTAACAATGGTCATTATGGCCAAACAGTTCTATTTTTGTTCCATCAGACCCAAGGACATTTCTCCAAAAAGTACAATCTTTCTCCACATGTGCAGTTGCAAACCGTAGTCTGGCTTTTTTATGGAGGTTTTGGAGCAGTGGCTTCTTCCTTGCTGAGCGGCCTTTCAGGTTGTCGATATAGGACTAATTTTACTGTGGATATAGATACTTTTGTACCTGTTTCGTCCAGCATCTTCACAAGGTCCTTTACTGTTATTCTGGGATTGATTTACACTTTTCGCACCAAAGTACGTTCATCTCTAGGACACAGAACGTGTCTCCTTCCTGAGCGGTATGACGGCTGCGTGGTCCCATGGTGTTTATACTTGCGTACTATTGTTTGTACAGATGAACGTGGTACATTCAGTCATTTGGAAATTGCTCCCAAGGATGAACCAGACTTGTGGAAGTCTACAATTCTTTTTCTGAGGTCTTGGCTGATTTCTTTATTTTCCCATGATGTCAAGCAAAGAGGCACTGAGTTTGAAGGTAGGTGTAACGGTCGTCGTATGAAGGAGAAGAGGAGGACCAAAATGCAGCGTGGTAAGTCTCCACACATCAGATAGTGCCCGTGGCATTTTCCTGTAAAGATTAGAAGAAGACAAAAAATGTACAGATAAAACCATTTACAGATAAATAGTTAAGCAGTTAGATTAAACCACTCCTTAGTACGCAATGTTCTAAAATGAATATGCATGGAAACAGGTGAATTAACACTCAATTAGCAGGCTCAAGCAAGCTAAAACCCACATGGTACCAAACACTAACTAGCAGAAATTGTTAACAAGTCAGAAATTATTTAAACACACTTTGCTGTAGGCTACTATTTACTAGTTAACAAAATCATATATGTCATATAAAATATATTCACCCCACACAGTATTGTAATCAAAACTTACCAGAAAGCATGTAGTCCTTGGCTCAGACAGATCTCATTAGTGTGCAAGATTTTGAGAATTAGCTGTACATGTGATGGAAGAGTGCACTGCATATGTGATGGAAGAATGTACTGTGCATGCAGAGGGTTGCAATTCCGTTGACTTGGGGATAGTTTAACCAAAATATGCCACAAGACATAGAATTGCCTTATGTGTATTCCACAAAAAAGGTTCACTATTATAAGCTAACTTCTTTTGATGAATTTAAGCAAAATTCCCAAAATTAGGCTTAACTTCCCATGGAAAATTTACTGAAAAATGTACTGGAAAGTTTGCGACCCTTTGCAACCCTAGTGTCAGGTGATATGATCCTTAACTAGCCTCTCAAAGCATTTCATGATGACAGAAGTGAGTGCTACGGGGCGATAGTCATTTAGTTCAGTTACCTGTGATTTCTTGGGTACAGGAACAATGGTAGACATCTTGAAGGAATTGGGGACAGCAGACTGGGATAGGGAGAGATTGAAAATGTCCGTAAACACTCCAGCTAGCTGGTCTGTGCATGCTCTGAGGACGCGTCTAGGGATGTCGTCTGGGCATCCCTTGCGAGGGTTAACACGTTTAAATGTCTTATTCACATCGGCCATGGAGAATGAGAGCCCACAGTCCTTGGGAGCATACACTGTGTTATCCTTAAGTGGGCAAAGAAGGTGTTTAGCTTGTCCTGTAGCAAGACATTGGTGTGCTTGAAAGGGCTGGTTTTCCCTTTCTAATCTATGATTGTCTGTAGACCCTTACACATGCGTCTCGTGTTTGAGCCGTTGAATTGCGACTCCACTTTGTCTCTGTACTGGAGTTTTGCCTGTTTATATTGCCTTAAGGAAAAACATCAGTACAGTACAGCGAAAAAGTGGAGTCGCAATTCAACGGCTCAAAGTCTATTGGATGCCAACTTGTTTTAAAACAGGACAGAAGAATTTATAACTGACTTTTTCTGACATAATATGGCTACAGCAGATCCCTTTATTGTATGTGACCCTTTTTAATGTGCCTTTAGAGGCCAAGCAATTCAATACTCATCTTTAAAAAAGCTGTTTAGGTAAAAAATAGTTCATATTAACAAAGGGGGGAAAACATTTAGCAAATTATTCAAGAAAGATCAAGTGTAATATATTATAAAAAATAAAGTGAACTGGAAGGAATATGGGGAAAAATGCACCAAATATGTTTTATATCTTCAACATAGAAATGCTACCAAAAAGAATGTACTGAAACTTGTTACAAGTGACGGAGTCACCCATGATTCACCAAACAATATTGTGAAAGAGGAAGCAAGTCACTTTAAGCATATTTTAATTTCAGTCTCCTCCATATCCACTAACCGAAGTTAATTGTAAGGATTTTTTTCTATTAACATAAAATTAACAGCTGTACAGAAATACTTATGTAAAGGCCAAATTACAGAGGAGGAACCTTGAGGCAATTAAAGCCTTTAAGTCCAGAAAAACTCCAGGGCTGGATGGCAGAGCAGTTGAGGAATATCAAACGTTTTTGATGTACTCAGAGGACCGTCATTAGCATGTTTTAACCACTACTATGAAAACGGTAATTATCAGATTTCATTATTACTGAAACAGGACCCAAGTGGTAAATATAAAGATCCAGTCCACTTAAAAAATTGAAGGCGCCTTACACTTCAGTGTTGTGATGCAATAATTCTAGAAAAATGCTGAGCACATAGAATTAAAAAGGTGTTGTCAGATATTAGTCATCCTAATCAAGTTTTTTACATGGACTACACATTGGAGATAACATAAGACAAGCACTGGAAACAATAGAACACTATGAAAAATCAGGCCTTTAACATGCATAGGTTGGACTAAAGTTTGACTTTTAGTTTTAACAATTGTCTGTATTCATGTGATTTTGATATTTTACTGTGGTTTCTTGGACAAATCTTGTCTGTTTAGAAATGAAGTGTTTGATAGAAAACAAGTGTAATGTTTAGGGAAACAGATGTTTGGCGGTACATGGGTTACTGATGTACTGACTGCTGTTTTGAGTTGGGCTTGTCATCGTGTTTTTTTTTTTTTAGCTGACTTTGAAAAGGCTTTTAATTAAGTACAACTGGAATTTATATATACAGTGCCATCGGAAAGTTTTCAGACCCCTTGATTTTTTCCACATTTTGTTACGTTACAGCCTTATTCTAAAATTGATTAAATTGTTTTCCCCCCCTCATCAATCTACACACAATACCCCATAATGACAAAGTACATTTTTTTTTTTTTTTTGTTGTAAATTTCAAAGTCATTAAAAATAGCACACGGAAATTTCACATTTACATAAGAATTCAGACCCTTTACTCAGTATTTTGTTAAAATACCTGGCAGCAATTACAGCATCGACTCTTCAAGGGTATGACGCTACAAGCTTGGCACACCTGTATTTGGGGAGTTTCTCCCATTCTTCTCTGCAGATCCTCTCAAGCTCTGTCAGGTTGTATGGGGAGTGTTGCTGCACAGCTATTTTCAGGTCTCTCCAGAGATGTTCGATCGGGTTCAAGTGCGGGCTCTGGCTGGGTCACTCAAGGACATTCAGAGACTTGTCCCGAAGCCACTCCTGTGTTGTCTTGGCTGTGTGCTTAGGGTTATTGTCCTGTTGGAAGGTGAACCTTCACCCCAGTCTGAGGTCCTGAGCGCACTGGAGCAGGTTTTCATCAAGGATCTCTCTGTACTTTGATCCTTTCATCTTTGCCTCGATCCTGACTAGTCTCCCAGTCCCTGTCGCTGAAAAACATCCTGTCACGTTCTGACCTTTATTTCTGTTGTTTTGTCATTATTTAGTATGGTCAGGGCGTGAGTTGGGGTGGGCAGTCTATGTTTGTTTTTCTATGATTTGGGGATTTCAATGTTTCGGCCTAGTATGGTTCTCAATCAGAGGCAGGTGTCATTAGTTGTCTCTGATTGAGAATCATACTTAGGTAGCCTGGGTTTCACTGTTTGTTTGTGGGTGATTGTATATGTTAGTTGCTTGTGTCAGCACAGTTCTCATTATAGCTTCATGGTCGTTATTCGTTTATTGTTTTTGTATAGTTTGTATTCAGTGTTCAGTGCTTTCTTTAATTTAAAAAATCATCATGAACACATACCAAGCTGCATTTTGGTCCGCTTCATACGACGATCGTGACACATCCCCACAGCATGATGCTGCCACCACCATGCTTCACCATAGGGTTGGTGCCAAGTTTCCTCCAGATGTGACGCTCAAGGTCAGAGAGTTTTTAGGTGCATTTTTGGCAAACTCTAAGTGGGCTGTCAGGTGCCTTTTACTAAGGAGTGGCTTCTGTAAGGAGACTAAATGCCTGATTGGTGGAGTGCTGCAGAGATGGTTGTCCTTCTAGAAGGTTCTCCCATTTCTACAGAGGAACTCCAGAGCTCTGCAAGAGTGACCATCGGGTTCTTGGTCACCTCCCTGACCAAGGCTCTTCTCCTTTGATTGCTTATTTTGTCCAGCAGCCAGCTCTGGGAAGAGTTTAGGTGGTTCCAAACTTCTTCCATTTAAGAATGATGGAGGCCACTGTGTTATGGGTATTGTGTGTAGATTGCTGAGAATGTTTTATTTTTTATCCATTTTAGAATAAGGCGGTTACGTAATAAAATGTGGAAAAAGTCAAGGTGTCTGAATACTTTCCAAAGGCATTGTAAATGTATAGAATATTTCAATTTTGGAGAATCTCTTATACAATGTGTTACATGCGGACTCTCCTTCACTGCAGCCGACGTGAGGAAAACATTTAAACGTGTCAACCCTCGCAAGGCTGCAGACCCAGACGACATTCCCAGCCGCGTCACCAGAGCATGTGCAGACCAGCTGGCTGGTGTGTTTACGGACATATTCAATCAATCCCTATCCCAGTCTGTTGTTCCCACATGCTTCAAGAGGGCCACCTTTGTTCCTGTTCCCAAGAAAGCTAAGGTAACTGAGCTAAACGACTAGCACTCACTTCCGTCATCATGAAGTGCTTTGAGAGACTAGTCAAGGACCATATCACCTCCACCCTACCTGACACCCTAGACCCACTCCAATTTGCTTACCGCCCAAATAGGTCCACAGATGATGCAATCTCAACCACACTGCACACTGCCCTAACCCATCTGGACAAGAGGAATACCTATGTGAGAATGCTGTTCATCGACGACAGCTCGGCATTTAACACCATAGTGCCCTCCAAGCTCGTCATCAAGCTCGAGACCCTGGGTCTCGACCCCGCCCTGTGCAACTGGGTACTGGACTTCCTGACGGGCCGCCCCCAGGTGGTGAGGGTAGGCAACAACATTTCCACCCCGCTGATCCTCAACACTGGGGCCCCACAAGGGTGCGTTCTGAGCCCTCTCCTGTACTCCCTGTTCACCCACGACTGCGTGGCCACGCACGCCTCCAACTCATCAAGTTTGCGGACGACACAACAGTGGTAGGCTTGATTACCAACAACGACGAGACGGCCTACAGGGAGGAGGTGAGGGCCCTCGGAGTGTGGTGTCAGGAAAATAACCTCACACTCAACGTCAACAAAACTAAGGAGATGATTGTGGACTTCAGGAAACAGCAGAGGGAACACCCCCCTATCCACATCGATGGAACAGTAGTGGAGAGGGTAGTAAGTTTTAAGTTCCTCGGCGTACACATCACAGACAAACTGAATTGGTCCACCCACACAGACAGCATCGTGAAGAAGGCGCAGCAGCGCCTCTTCAACCTCAGGTGGCTGAAGAAATTCGGCTTGTCACCAAAGGCACTCACAAACTTCTACAGATGCACAATCGAGAGCATCCTGGCGGGCTGTATCACCGCCTGGTACGGCAACTGCTCCGCCCACAACCGTAAGGCTCTCCAGAGGGTAGTGAGGTCTGCACAACGCATCACCGGGGGCAAACTACCTGCCCTCCAGGACACCTACACCACCCGATGTCACAGGAAGGCCATAAAGATCATCAAGGACAACAACCACCCGAGCCACTGCCTGTTCACCCCGCTATCATCCAGAAGGCGAGGTCAGTACAGGTGCATCAAAGCTGGGACCGAGAGACTGAAAAACAGCTTCTATCTCAAGGCCATCAGACTGTTATACAGCCACCACTAACATTGAGTGGCTGCTGCCAACACACTGACTCAACTCCAGCCACTCTAATAATGGGAATGAATGGGAAATTATGTAAAATATCACTAGCCACTTCAAACAATGCTACCTAATATAATGTTTACATACCCTACATTATTAATCTCATATGTATATGTATATACTGTACTCTATATCATCTACTGCGTCTTTATGTAATACATGTATCACTAGCCACTTTAACTATGCCACTTTGTTTACATACTCATCTCATATGTATATACTGCACTCAATACCATCTACTGTATCTTGCCTATGCCGCTCTGTACCATCACTCATTCATATATCTTTACAGTGTCTTGCGAAAGTATTCGGCCCCCTTGAACTTTGCGACCTTTTGCCACATTTCAGGCTTCAAACATAAAGATATAAAACTGTATTTTTTTGTGAAGAATCAACAACAAGTGGGACACAATCATGAAGTGGAACGACATTTATTGGATATTTCAAACTTTTTTAACAAATCAAAAACTGAAAAATTGGGCGTGCAAAATTATTCAGCCCCCTTAAGTTAATACTTTGTAGCGCCACCTTTTGCTGTGATTACAGCTGTAAGTCGCTTGGGGTATGTCTCTATCAGTTTTGCACATCGAGAGACTGACATTTTTTCCCATTCCTCCTTGCAAAACAGCTCGAGCTCAGTGAGGTTGGATGGAGAGCATTTGTGAACAGCAGTTTTCAGTTCTTTCCACAGATTCTCGATTGGATTCAGGTCTGGACTTTGACTTGGCCATTCTAACACCTGGATATGTTTATTTTTGAACCATTCCATTGTAGATTTTGCTTTATGTTTTGGATCATTGTCTTGTTGGAAGACAAATCTCCGTCCCAGTCTCAGGTCTTTTGCAGACTCCATCAGGTTTTCTTCCAGAATGGTCCTGTATTTGGCTCCATCCATCTTCCCATCAATTTTAACCATCTTCCCTGTCCCTGCTGAAGAAAAGCAGGCCCAAACCATGATGCTGCCACCACCATGTTTGACAGTGGGGATGGTGTGTTCAGCTGTGTTGCTTTTACACCAAACATAACGTTTTGCATTGTTGCCAAAAAAGTTCAATTTTGGTTTCATCTGACCAGAGCACCTTCTTCCACATGTTTGGTGTGTCTCCCAGGTGGCTTGTGGCTAACTTTAAACGACACTTTTTATGGATATCTTTAAGAAATGGCTTTCTTCTTGCCACTCTTCCATAAAGGCCAGATTTGTGCAATATACAACTGATTGTTGTCCTATGGACAGAGTCTCCCACCTCAGCTGTAGATCTCTGCAGTTCATCCAGAGTGATCATGGGCCTCTTGGCTGCATCTCTGATCAGTCTTCTCCTTGTATGAGCTGAAAGTTTAGAGGGACGGCCAGGTCTTGGTAGATTTGCAGTGGTCTGATACTCCTTCCATTTCAATATTATCGCTTGCACAGTGCTCCTTGGGATGTTTAAAGCTTGGGAAATCTTTTTGTATCCAAATCCGGCTTTAAACTTCTTCACAACAGTATCTCGGACCTGCCTGGTGTGTTCCTTGTTCTTCATGATGCTCTCTGCGCTTTTAACGGACCTCTGAGACTATCACAGTGCAGGTGCATTTATACGGAGACTTGATTACACACAGGTGGATTGTATTTATCATCATTAGTCATTTAGGTCAACATTGGATCATTCAGAGATCCTCACTGAACTTCTGGAGAGAGTTTGCTGCACTGAAAGTAAAGGGGCTGAATAATTTTGCACTAGCTAGCTTCATCTGGCTAGTGAGGCTCGACCAGACCGGGTTATGTGTTGTAAAGCTAGCCACAATGAGGATTAGGCACAATCGTGGAATTTGGGGATTGCCTTCAAAATAAAAGTGTCATTGACAGTGATGCAAATGAATACAAGTAGTAGAATTATGCCATACTTTTATTTTGAAGGCTAACCGCAAAGTCCACTATTGTGGCAAATCCTTATTGTGGCTAGCTTCACAGATGGGTCCTACCACCATCAATCAAATATGAACTGTCTTCCAAATTAGGGTTATTTTAGATGATGACACCTAGCTATATAAACTCAGCAAAAAAAAAAAAATTCCTCTCACTGTCAACTGCGTTTATTTTCAGCAAACTTAACATGTGTTCATATTTTTATGAACATAACACGATTCAACAACTGAGACATAAACTGAACAAGTTCCACAGACATGTGACTAACAGAAATGGAATAATGTGTCCCTGAACAAAGGTGGGGTCAAAATCAAAAGTAAAAGTCAGTATCTGGTGTGGCAACCAGTTGCATTAAGTACTGCAGTGCATCTCCTTCTCATGGACGGCACCAGATTTGCCCATTCTTGCTGTGAGATGTTACCCTACTCTTCCACCAAGGCACCTGCAAGTTCCCTGACATTTCTGGGGGGAATGGCCATAGCCCTCACCCTCTGATCCAACAGGTCCCAGACATGCTCAATGGGATTGAGATCTGGGCTCTTCGCTTGCCATGGCAGAACACTGACATTCCTGTCTTGCAGGAAATCAACACTGAACGAGCAGTATGGCTGGTGGCATTGTCATGCTGGAGGGTCATGTCAGGATGAGCCTGCAGGAAGGGTACCACATGAGGGAGGAGGATGTCTTCCCTGTAGCGCACAGCGTTGAGATTGCCTGCAATGACAACAAGCTCAGTCCAATGATGCTGCAACATACCGCCCCAGACCATGATGGACCCTCCACCTTTAAATTGATCCAGATCCAGAGTACAGGCCTCGGTTTAACGCTCAGTCCTTCGACGATAAATGCGAATCCGACCATCACCCCTGTTGAGACAAAACCGCGACTCGTCAGTGAAGAGCACTTTTTGCCAATCCTGTCTCGTCCAGCAACGGTGGGTTTGTGCCCATAGACAACGTTGTTGCCGGTGATGTCTGGTGAGGACCTGCCTTACAACAGGCCTACAAGCCCTCAGTCCAGCCTCTCTCAGTCTATTGTGTACAGTCTGAGCACTGACGGAAGGATTGTGCGTTCCTGGTGTAACTTGCCATCCTTTACCTGTCCCGCAGGTGTAATGTTCGGATGTACCGATCCTGTGCAGGTGTTGTTACACGTGGTCTGCCACAGCGAGGACGATCAGCTGTCCACCCTGTCTCCCTGTAGCGCTGTCTTAGGCGTCTCACAGTATGGACTTTGCAATTATTGCCCTGGCCACATCTGCAGTCCTCATGCCTCCTTACAGCATACCTAAGGCACGTTTACGCAGATGAGCAGGGACCCAGGGCATCTTTCTTTTGGTGTTTTTCAGAGTCAGTAGTGATATAGATGTGATATGTGATACAGCCTGGATTCGAACAAGGGACTCTAGTGACACCTCTTGCACTGAGATGCAGTGCCTTGGACCGCTGCGTCCATGTGGGTGTGTTAACTATTTAACTGTACTAGAATGCTTAAAAAGCTGCTAAAATGTTTAATATCAGTTATCGGTGTTAGTTTTTTTGGCAAGGAAAATGTTGGATATCGGACAAAAATGTCATATCGGTGGATCACTACTCTTAGCACAAATGTTTATCTTTAATTTACAATCTGTATAAACTATGATAATAGAAAGGTTCAGAACTTTTGTGAAACATCACAGCAGAGTTTAAAATTAAAACTGGATGGTGTTCAGAGATAGATGGGAGGGGTTAAGGGGAGCTGAAGAGTGGGAATTAAAATAACAAAATAACTATTGTAAAATATATTGTAAAGTTTGGACAGACAGTCATTCAATGGTTTTCTTTATTGTTTTTACTATTTTCTACATTATAGAATAATAGTGAAGACATTGAATCTATGAAATAACACATGGAATTATGCAATAATCAAAAAAGTGTTAAACAAATCGAAATATATTATATACCCTTTGCCTTGATGACAGCTTAGCATACTCTTGGCATTCTCTCAACCAGCTTCATGAGGTAGTCACCTGAAATGCATTTCAATTATGTAAAAATCCATTATGGCGGACCTAATAGGTCCCCGAGGCATACAATGGGGCAAAAAAGTATTTAGTCAGCCACCAATTGTGCAAGTTCTCCATTTTGTCTGTCATAGTTGAAGTGTACCTATGATGAAAATTACAGGCCTCTCTCATCTTTTTAAGTGGGAGAACTTGCACAATTGGTGGCTGACTAAATACCTTTTTGCCCCACCGTATATACTTTACTCGATACCATCTACTGCATCTTGCTTATGCCGTTCTGTACCATCACTCATTCATATATCTTTATGTACATATTCTTTATCCCTTTACACTTGTGTGTATAAGGTAGTAGTTTTGGAATTGTTAGGTTAGATTACTCGTTGGTTATTACTGCATCGTCGGAACTAGAAGCACAAGCATTTCGCCACACTCGCATTAACATCTGCTAACCATGTGTATGTGACAAATAAATTTGATTTGATTTGAAAAAGAGATTTTAATCTCAATGAGCCCTTCCTGGTTAAATAAAGGTTAAATCAATAAAAAATTAAAAAATATACTAATTACTAGTCAGCAGCTAGAAATTATGTCAACCCGGGATACAACCCGGGATACTCTGAAGTATCTATCTAACCACAAAATACTTCAGGAAGAGAGACAGAGAGAGAGACGCTCGAATGAACTTTCCAACAGAAAGACGGACGATTCCAACAGAGATCGCGACGACACACTGAGCATAAATATATATTGATTGCGATTATTCCAGAATGAGTGAGCGTTCATGTGCAAAGGATTAGCATTTCAATTGTTATAATTATCAACTGTGTTGTGTGTTTTGTCTTTCCCGCCCTTCTCAGTCCACACCCACTTCCCTTTGTCCACCAAGCCATTATATCGGCTTAGCCCACTAGGGAACCTCCCCTATCGTTTCCTTGTAACCATTTCTACTGTTTGTTTGTGCATTTCTGTGATTATTTAGTTAGTTAGTAAATAAATAATAAAGACAAGTGGTTTATGGATGATTCATAGTAAAGGCTGGGTTCGTGCAGATAACCAACAATTTACGACATTTGGAATGAGACTAAAGTGAGGTAAAGAATAATTCATTAATTAGAAAACTAATTGATCAGATATAAAAAAAATCTGAAGAGTTATATTGGGAAAATTATAACTTTGTAATCTGAAGATTTTCCTTGATGCCCTGACTTCCTAGTTAATTAAACTAATTATTATTAGTTTAATCACGTAATAATAATTACAGAGAATTGATTTGATAAAATAACAGTCTTCAGTTTAATGATGCCAAAGACACTGTAATGGTCCTGTGTTTAGCGGGTGTAGAGAGTCAGGCGCAGGACAGCAGATATGAGTAGTCAATGTACTTTACTCAAAATATACAAAATACAAAGCAATATAGCGAGCCCACAATAACGGACCGATGTACAACGAACAATCACTCACAAACAAACATGGGGAACAGAGGGTTAAATAATAAACAAGTAACTGGGTGAGTGAAACCAGGTGTGTAAGAACGCCGCCCGAACAAGGAGAGGGATGGACTTCGGCGAAAGTCGTGACAGACTCGACAATTGCTTATAAGCTTTGTTATTTTATTGTCACAAAAGGGGACTCTCCAGATTTTCCTGGTTTTAATATAACTGAAATAACTGGTTGATACATGGAACTGGGAAGTATATCTGTGTTTCATTTGTGTAAATATAGGGACTACTTTGTACCAACATGTTGAATAGAATTCTATGGGAAAGCCATCCATTCCTGGTGCTTTTCACAATGTGAAAGTTTTAACAGTATTTCTTCATGATATCTGTTTTTAATTATTATTCTGTGTCTCTTGTTGTTTTCTATAAGGCAACAGCAATCTCTTAGGCTTCCACAATGTATGTCGTTGTAATGATGCTATTTATTCTATTGACCTTGATCTTTCTGTACTTATGTACAATTGGTGATGTCTCAGTGTATCTTAATACACACACACACACACACACACACACACACACACACACACACACACACACACACACACACACACACACACACACACACACACACACACCTGGAAATGGATAGGTCTACCATGCCATTCCTCCCCAGCAGAGGCTAAATAAGAGCTTGTTAGCTGCAAGAAAAAAACAAACGAGGCCACCTCAGTACTCGCTATGTGGACACAGTAGGAGAGAGAAAGAGAGGGGGGGAGAAGGAGCAAGACAGAGGAAAGGAAAAGACAAGGGGATGTGGGGGATAGTGTGGGAGAGGAATAAAAATAGGTGAGAGTAAAATGTGTATAATAATTGTGCTGAGCGCTTCTTGTTTACCAAAGCCTTTTGTATGGTGCAGACAAACAGACAGAAAGACAGACAACAGGTTTTTATTTTATTTATTCACCTTTATTTAACCAGGTAGGCAAGTTGAGAACAAGTTCTCATTTACAATTGCGACCTGGCCAAGATAAAGCAAAGCAGTTCGACACATACAACACAGAGTTACACATGGAGTAAAACAAACATACAGTCAATAATACAGTATAAACAAGTCTATATATGATGTGAGCAAATGAGGTGAGATAAGGGAGGTAAAGGCAAAAAAAGGCCATGGTGGCAAAGTAAATACAATATAGCAAGTAAAACACTGGTATGGTAGATTTGCAGTGGAAGAATGTGCAAAGTAGAAATAAAAATAATGGGGTGTAAAGGAGCAAAATAAATAAATAAATAAAATAAAACAAATACAGTAGGGAAAGAGGTAGTTGTTTGGGCTAAATTATAGATGGGCTAAGTACAGGTGCAGTAATCTGTGAGCTGCTCTGACAGCTGGTGCTTAAAGCTAGTGATTGAGATAAGTGTTTCTAGTTTCAGAGATTTTTGTAGTTCGTTCCAGTCATTGGCAGCAGAGAACTGGAAGGAGAGGCGGCCAAAGAAAGAATTGGTTTTGGGGGTGACCAGAGAGATATACCTGCTGGAGTGCGTGCTACAGGTGGGTGATGCTATGGTGACCAGCGAGCTGAGATAAGGGTTGCATAGCCCGAATTGATAGATCAGTGTGAGAGACAGACAGATACTGAGATGGATGGTTTCTCACACACTGATATTGCACAATTTAGCCCAATAGAGGACAATGGATGGGCCAGGAAATAGAGAAGATAATATGGATATTTATCTAGAGTGGCCCACAGAGTGTTTTGGGGCACAGTGTGTGTGTGTTACATGCTTGTGTGTGTCGACAAGTCATTATAGGGCTTTTCAGATGGGAATCACAGGTTGAGGGGGTCTCAAGGAGAGAACATCTATTTTAATTAAAGGACTTCCTAAAGATATATACTGTAGGAGCATTCTTTTTCAGAAGGCATACTGTTCCAGAGAGAACTAACATGGGAGATTGCAGTGCTGATTTTAGCATGCCAACCTTGGTGGGGCAAACCAATTTTTTTAGATGCACGCCAGCAAAGCATGCATGCATCTACACAACATAACACAACACTACACAACTACACAACAATACATTCATTGCTTATTAACGATGACAAACATTGCCCACAAACTGTTAGGGCCTACATAAAGCTGTCCCGACAGCGGATCTTTCCTGTCAGCACAATGGAGTGAATCCTTTCCACCGCTACACCTGGCAATCAGCGGCGCCTCGTCTGGCAGCAAAACAGTTCATTCAGCCTCATTTACCGCCTTTTTAAAAACCATAGCTGATATGGCTGACTTGCTTAAAAAAGCTATGGTTTCTACAGACTATTTGTGGATTTGTGCAAGTTGATAAGAACTGCATTCTACTTCAGTAATAACAAACGCCTTCATACTTTTGACTTTGAACCATACACAAACATTATTCCATTTATGTTAAGTATATTCATAATAATGTTTGTTCTTATATCGTCAACACTTAGCTCTAAGTATAAGCAAGTACAAGCAAAAGAGCTGCAACGAGGTAGGCCAATTCGTTCAGCACTTTCAAAATGGACACAGACAGAAATTCAGATAAATGTTAGTTCAGATAAAATCAGCAAGATGTTGAGGCCTTAACTTGGCTATCCTTTAAGTCACCACACAGAGAGAGAGACGTGGTTAGCCTACCATTTGAAGTATTTTATTAGGCCTATGTGGTCTTATAAGGAAGGAAAATACAATCACGAGGATCCACTTATATAGACAATATACGGACGCACAGACAGAGCATTGCGCAAACAAAACAACCCTGACAATATCAACTGGAATTACAGTGCATTTGGAAAGTATTCAGACCCCTTGACATTTTCTACATTTTGTTATGTTACAGCCTTAATCTAAAATGTATTACATATTTTTTGGGTTCTCATCAATCTACACACAATACCCCATAATGACAAAGCGAAAACAGGTTTTTATAAATTTTGGCAAATAATAAAAATACATTTAAAAACAATGTATTTACATAAGTTTTCAGACCCTTTGCTATGAGACACGAAATTGTCCTCAGGTGCATCCTGTTTCCATTGATTATCCTTAAGATGTGTCTACAACTTGATTGAAGTCTTCCTGTGGTAAATTCAATTGATTGGACATGATTTGGAAAGGCACACACCTGTCTATATAAGACCCCACAGTTGACAGGGCATGTTAGAGCAAAATCTTGGCCATGAGGTCGAAGGAATTGTCCGTAGAGCTCAGAGACAGGACTGTGTCAAAGCACAGATCTGGGGAAGGGTACCAAAAAATGTCTGCAGCATTGAAGGTCCCCAAGAACACAGTGGCCTCCATCATTCTTAAATGGAAGAAGTTTGGAACCACCAAGACTCTTCCTAGTGTTGGCTGCCTGGCCAAACTGAGCAATCGGGGGAGAAGGGCCTTGGTCAGGCACATGACGGCCAGCTTGGAGTTTGCCAAAAGGCACCTAAAGGAATCTCAGATCATGAGAAACAAGATTCTCTTCAGTAAGATGGCGCCGAAGAGGATGGCTGACGTTTTACATGCTCCTAACCCACAGCGCTATTTTGTTAGTTTTATTTACTTATTTTGTACCTCATGTTGCTGCTAACGTCTCTTATGACCGAAAATAATTTCTGGACATTAGAACAACGTCATCATCTACATTATTAAAATGTATTTGAAATAATGACAATTACAACAATACTGAATGAACACTTATTTTAACGTAATAATACATCAATAAAATCAATTTAGCCTCAAGTAAATAATGAAACATGTTCAATTTGGTTTGAATAATGCAAAAACAAAGTGTTGGAGAAAAAAGTAAAAGTGCAATATGTGCCATGTAAGAAAGCTAATGTTTAAGTTCCTTGCTCAGAACATGAGAACATGTGAAAGCTGGTGGTTCCTTTTAACATGAGTCTTCAATATTCCCAGGTAAGAAGTTTTAGGTTGTAGTTATTATAGGAATTATAGGACTATTTCTCTCTATACCCTTTGTATTTCATATACCTTTGTCTATTGGATGTTCTTATAGGCACTTTAGTATTTCCAGTGTAACAGTATAGCTTCCGTCCCTCTCCTCGCTCCTACCTGGGCTCAAACCAGGAACTCATCGACAACAGCCACCCTCGAAGCAGTGTTACCCATGCAGAGAAAGGGGAACAACTACTCCAAGTCTCAGAGCGAGTGATGTTTTAAATGCTATTAGCGCGCACCCCGCTAACTAGCCATTTCACATCACATCATTACACCAGCCTAATGTTGGGAGTGTATAGGCTTGAAGTCATAAACAGCAGAGCTGCTGGCAAAACGCACAAAAGTGCTGTTTAAATGAATGCTTACGAGCCTGCTGGTGCCTACCACCGCTCAGTCAGACTGCTCTATCAAATCATAGACTTAATTATAACATAACATAATAACACACAGAAATAGGAGCCTTAGGTCATTAATATGGTCTTATCCGGAAACTATCATCTCGAAAGCAAAACATTTATTCTTTCAGTGAAATACGGAACCGTTCCGCAATTTATCTAATGGGTGGCATCCATCAGTCTAAATATTCCTGTTACATTGCACAACCTGCAATGTTATGTCATAATTACGTAACATTCTGGCAAATTAATTCGCAATGAGCCAGGCGGCCCAAACTGTTGCATATACCCTGACTCTGCGTGCAATGAACGCAAGAGAAGTGACACAATTTCACCTGGTTAATATTGCCTGCTAACCTGGATTTCTTTTAGCTAAATATGCAGGTTTCAAAATATATACTTCTGGGTATTGATTTTAAGAAAGGCATTGATGTTTATGGTTAGGTACACGTTGGAGCAACGACAGTCCTTTTTCAGGAATCGGCAATGCATCGATTATATGCAACGCAGGACACGCTAGATAAACTAGTAATATCATCAACCATGTGTAACTAGTGATTATGATTGATTAAGTTTACTGCTAGCTAGTAACTTACCTTGGCTTCTTACTGCATTTGCGTAACAGGCGGGCTCCTCGTGAGGCAGGTGGTTAGAGCGTTGGACTAGTTAACCGTAAGGTTACAAGATTGAATCACTGAGCTGACAAGGTAAAAATCTGTCGTTCTGCCCCTGAACAAGGCAGTTAACCCATCGTTCCTAGGCCATTATTGAAAATAAGAATGTGCTCTTAACTGACTTGCCTAGTTAAATAAAGATTAAATAAAGGTGTAAAAAAAAAAAAAATCGGCAAAATCGACATCCTAAATTTCCAATTGTTATGAAAACTTGAAATCGGCCCTAATTAATCGGCCATTACGATTAATCGGTCGACCTCTAAACTCAAACAACTCTTTAGACCATAAGCATACAAGAAAACGTTCATCCAGAATTTTTAACAGCATGTCACATGTGCAACCAGAGGGAAAAAAAAAACTCTAGACCACCTTTACTCCACACACATAGATGCATACAAAGCTCTCCCCCGCCCTCCATTTGGCAAATCTGACCACAATTATATCCTCCTGATTCCTTCTGACAAGCAAAAACTAAAGCAGGAAGTACCAGTGACTCGCTTAATATGGAAGTGGTCAGATGACACGGATGCTAAGCTACAGGACAGTTTTGCTAGCACAGACTGGAATATGTTCCTGGATTCATCCAATGGCATTGTGGAGTATACCACCTCAGTCATCGGCATCATCAATAAGTGCATCGACGACGTCGTCCCCACATTGACTGTACGTACATATCCCAACCAGAAGCCATGGATTACAGGCAACATCCGCATTGAGCTAAAGGCTAGAGCTGCCACTTTCAAGGAGCGGAACACTAATCCGGACTCTTATAAGAAATCCCACTATGCCCTCAGATGAACCATCAAACAAGCAAAGCATCAATACAGGTTTGAGATTGAATCTTACTACACCGGCTCTGACGCTCGTCGAATGTGGCAGGGCTTGAAAACTATTACGGACTATAAAGGGAAACCCAGACGCAAGCTGCCCAGTGACATGAGAATACCAGATGAGCTAAATGCCTTTCGATGCATCGAGGCAAGCAACACTGAAACATGCATGAGAGCACCAGCTGTTCTGGATGACTGTGTGATAATGCTCTCAGTAGCCAATGGTGAGCAAGACCTTTGAACAGGTCAACATTCTCAAAGCCACGGGGCCAGACGGATTACCAGAATGTGTACTCAAAGCATGCGCGGACCAACTGTCAAGTGTCTTCACTGACAATTTCAACCTCTCCCAGACCGAGTCTGTAATACCAACATGTCTCAAGCAGAGCACCATAGTCCCTGTGCCCAAGGAAGCGAAGGTAACCTGCCTAAATGATTACCGCCCCGTAGCACTCATTGGTAGCCATGAAGTGCTTTGAAAGGCTGGTCATGACTCACATCAACAGCATCCTCCCAGATACCCTAGACCCACAGATGACGCAATCTCAATTGTACTCCACACTGACCTTTCCCACTTGCACAAAGGGAACACCTATGTGAGAATGCTGTTCATTGACTACAGCTCAGCGTTCAACACCATAGTGCCCACGAAGCTAATCACTAAGCTAAGGACCCTGGGACTAAACCCTTTTCCTCTGCAACTGGATCCTGGACTTCCTGACGGGCTGCCCCCAGGTGGTAAGAGTAGGCAACATGTCTGCCACGCTGATCCTCAACACTGGGCCACCTCAGGGGTGTGCACTTACTCCCCTCCTGTACTCCCTGTTCACCCACGACTGCGTGGTCAAACACGAGTCCAACACCATCATTAAAACCAGTTATGCATTAGGGGGCGCTATTAAAAATGTTGGATGAAAAACGTTCCCGTTTTAAACAAGATATTTTGTCACGAAAAGATGCTTGACTATGCATATAATTGACAGCTTTGGAAAGAAAACACTCTGACGTTTCCAAATCTGCAAAGATATTATCTGTGAGTGCCACAGAACTGATGCTACAGGCGAAACCAAGATGAAATTTCAAACAGGAAATGCCCCAGATTTTGAATGCGCTTTGTTCCAATGTCTCCTTATATGGCTGTGAATGCGCAAGGAATGGGCCTACACTTTCTGTCGTTTCCCCAAGGTGTCTGCAGCATTGTGACATATTTGTAGGCATATCATTGGAAGATTGACCATAAGAGACTACATTTACCAGGTGTCCGCTTGGTGTCCCCCGTCGTAATTATTGCGTAATCTCCAGCTGCATGCATTTTCCCATGTGGTTTAGAGGAGAAACCAAACTTCCACGAATGATATATCATCGAATAGATATGTGAAAAACACCTTGAGGATTGATTCTAAACAACGTTTGCCATGTTTCTGTCGATATTATGGAGTTAATTTGGAAAAAAAGTTTGAGTTATAATGACTGAATTTTCAGGGTTTTTTCTTAGCCAAACGTGATGAACAAAACGGAGCGGTTTCTCCTACACAAATAATCTTTTGGGAAAAACTGAACATTTGCTATCTAACTGAGAGTCTCCTCATTGAAAACATCTGAAGTTCATCAAAGGTAAATGATTTTATTTGAATGCTTTTCTTGTTTTTGTGAAAATGTTGCCTGCTGAATGCTAGGCTTAATGCTATGCTAGCTATCAATACTCTTACACAAATGCTTGTTTAGCTATGGTTGAAAAGCATATTTAGAAAATCTGAGATGACAGTGTTGTTAACAAAAGGCTAAGCTTGAGAGCCAATATATTTATTTCATTTAATTTGCGATTTTCATGAATAGTTAACGTTGCGTTATGCTAATGAGCTTGAGGCTATACTTAAGATCCCAGATACGGGATTGCTCGTCGCTAGAGGTTAAGTTTGCTGACAACACAACAGTGGTAGGCCTGAACACCGACAACGATGGTACAGCCTATAGGGAGGAGGTCAGAGGACTGGCAGTGTGGTGCCATGACAACAACCTCTCCCTCAATGTGAGCAAGACAAAGGAGCTGATCATGGACTACAGGAAAAGGCGGGTCGAACAGGCCCCCATTAACATCGACAGGGCTGGAGTGGAGTGGGTCGAGAGTTTCAAGTTCTTTGGTGTCCACATCACCAACAAACTATCATGGTCCAAACACACCAAGACAGTCGTGAAGTGGGCATGACAAAACCTTTTCCCCCTCGGGAGACTGAAAAGATTTGGCATTGGTCCCCAGATCCTCAGAAATTTACACAGCTGCAACATCGAGAGCATCCTGACCGGTTGCATCACAACTGCTCGGCATCTGACCGTAAGGCGCTACAGAGGGTAGTGCGTACGGCCCAATACATCACTGGGGCCAAGCTTCCTGCCATCCAGGACCTATATACTAGGCTGTGTCAGAGGAAAACCCATAAAATTGTCAGACTCCAGTCACCCAAGTCATAGACTGTTTTCTCTGTTACCGCACAGCAAGCGGTACCGGAGCGCCAAGTCTAGGACCAAAAGGCTTCTTAACAGCTTCTACCCCCAAACCATAAGACTGCTGAACAATTAATCAAATGGCCACCAGACTATTTACATCGCCTCCCCCCCTTTTGTATTTACACTGCTACTACTCGCTGTTTATTATCTATGCATAGTCACTTCAACCCTACCTACATGTACAAATTACCTCAACTAACCTGCACCCTCGCACACTGACTCAGTACCGATACTCCCTGTATATACCCTCATTATTATTTGATTGTGTTACTTTTGATTCTTTTTTACTTTAGTTTATTTGGTAAATTTTTTATCAACTTTTCCTGAATTGCACTGTTGGTTGAGGGCTTGTAAGTGAGCATTTTGCATTTGCATTTGGAATAAATGCAAAAACCTAGGTAGTACAGTCATCTTAACATAATTAATGCAACCTGCTAATGAAATGGGAAGAGACAGCCACCTTATGAAATCCTGCTTAGTGCACTCTAGGAGTATTTTTGAAGGAATGTTTAAACAGAGCCTGAAATTAACGTGTGACCTTTATCCCCAAATATGTAAAGACCTGATGCTCCACTTCAACGGGAAATTGGCATAACCAATACCTTCTGCTAACTGATTATTGGGGAGGAGCACACTTTTTGTTAGGTTTAACTTTTAACCAGAGAATGTCCCAAAACCTTGTAGCATGTACAAGTGATAGGGTATAGACTCCACAGGGTTAGAGATTTATAAAAGAAGATTGTCTGCATATAAGGATAGTTTGTGGGTTGTCGTCCCTTAGTATTCCCTTAATCCTCTCCTCCGCCTGCAGGCCGATAGTAAGAGGCACAATAGCTATATCAAATAGGAAAGGGGATAAAAAACAACCCTGCCTTGACCCCTGTGGAGAGGGAAGTAGCTGTAATATTGTTGGTGCGAAGAGAAGCCACTGGGGATGAGTACAACATCTTAATCCAGGAAAGGAATAAAGGGCCAAACCCAAATCTCTCTAGTAGAGTAAATAGATATTCCCACTCAACCTGATCGAAAGCATTCTCAGCATCAAGAGAGATGATGACCTCTGGCTGTTGAATTGAGTGGGCAGAATAGAGAACCTTAAATAGCCGGCACATATTATAGAAAGATTGCCTACCTGAGAAAAATTGTTTGGTCAGAGTTAATTATATCAGCTATCACTGTCTCTAAATGACGCGAGAGGACCTTAATAAGAATTGTACAATTGCTGCACAAGAGGCTTGTAGAGCAGTATGAGCCACAGTCTAGGGATTCTTGTCCTTTTTAAGTAAAACCGAAATAGTCGCCTGGGTAATGATTTCATAGTACATTGAGCTGAGGATAGCGGATAGTTTGAAGGCCATCAGGCCCAGGAGTTTTACTGCTCTGCATGGACTGGATTGCCCGAGTAGCTTCCTCATCACTTATTGAGGAATCCATGTTAGTTTGTTCATCAGAATTGAGACAGTAGATGTCCAGATTGTCTAGAAATGCATGCATACGAGATGAGTCAGGAAGAGCCTCTGATGAGTAAAGAGCAGAGTCGAATTGCTTAAATTGATTGTTGATTTCTTTGGGATTGGTAGTTATATCAGCTGCACCACAGATTTCAGGTATGGTGCTGCTAGCAGCGGATTGTCAAAGCTGGTGAGATAACAACTTGCCAGCTTTCTCTCAATGTTCACAAAATGTCTGCCTCGACTTAAACAGAAGCTGCTCCATTTGTTTAGTGGAAAGCTTGTCACATTCCGATTGGTGTAGCAGTCTCTCTTTGTAGAGTTCAGGAGTCGGTAAAGAGGCACATCTGTTGTCCACATCTAAAATGAGTTGAGATGGCTCCAATAAGCGTTTAGTGCGCTGTTTGTTGTCATACCCTGTGTATGAAATCATTTTAACGACACCCACACAGCAGAATGAGACATGTCAGGGGTGTAGTTGATCTGTAAAAAGACATCAATGTGAGTTGATATGTATTTTTTAAAGGCAAGTCAAGTAGTAGTGGGTCAAGTCCCCACGCACGAGATGCAGTAGACTCCAGAAAGTGGACATTTAGCTGGACAGGGCTATGATCTGAGATAATGATGCTGTGATATTGGCTATTAGTTACAAAGGGAAGAATTCTATTGTGCAGCAGGAAAAAGTAAATCCTAGAGTATGGTGGACTGGAGAAAAAAAAGGAGTACTGTTTAGCAGTGGGATTCCTCCTCCTCCATGGATCAGACAAATTATTTTGTTACATTGTTGGGCTTCGGTCTGAATCTGTCTAGACTTGAATGTAATACACAATATAATTATCTGCCCAATGTCAAATGATGAGAGTTGAGGTCGGGTGCCCAATGTCAAATGATGAGAGTTGAGGTCGGGTGCCCAATGTCAAATGATGAGAGTTGAGGTCGGGAAGTGTTGCAGAGAAAATGTTTGCGTCATCCCAATTAGGACCATAGAGTATGTGAATTAGGCATAGTAGTCATAGTAATTATAAATTAATTTTAGTACAATCACATGGCCAGTGTGCTGAATGGTGAGAATAATAAAATAGAAAAGAAAAGAAAAAACAGCTAAGAAAAACTGAAAAGGTTGGACCCCTATACATGTACAGTGCCTTGCGAAAGTATTCGGCCCCCTTGAACTTTGCGACCTTTTGCCACATTTCAGGCTTCAAACATAAAGATATAAAACTGTATTTTTTTGTGAAGAATCAACAACAAGTGGGACACAATCATGAAGTGGAACGACATTTATTGGATATTTCAAACTTTTTTAACAAATCAAAAACTGAAAAATTGGGCGTGCAAAATTATTCAGCCCCCTTAAATTAATACTTTGTAGCGCCACCTTTTGCTGTGATTACAGCTGTAAGTCGCTTGGGGTATGTCTCTATCAGTTTTGCACATCGAGAGACTGAATTTTTTTCCCATTCCTCCTTGCAAAACAGCTCGAGCTCAGTGAGGTTGGATGGAGAGCATTTGTGAACAGCAGTTTTCAGTTCTTTCCACAGATTCTCGATTGGATTCAGGTCTGGACTTTGACTTGGCCATTCTAACACCTGGATATGTTTATTTTTTAACCATTCCATTGTAGATTTTGCTTTATGTTTTGGATCATTGTCTTGTTGGAAGACAAATCTCCGTCCCAGTCTCAGGTCTTTTGCAGACTCCATCAGGTTTTCTTCCAGAATGGTCCTGTATTTGGCTCCATCCATCTTCCCATCAATTTTAACCATCTTCCCTGTCCCTGCTGAAGAAAAGCAGGCCCAAACCATGATGCTGCCACCACCATGTTTGACAGTGGGCATGGTGTGTTCAGGGTGATGAGCTGTGTTGCTTTTACGCCAAACACAACGTTTTGCATTGTTGCCAAAAAGTTCAATTTTGGTTTAATCTGACCAGAGCACCTTCTTCCACATGTTTGGTGTGTCTCCCAGGTGGCTTGTGGCAAACTTTAAACGACACTTTTTATGGATATCTTTAAGAAATGGCTTTCTTCTTGACACTCTTCCATAAAGGCCAGATTTGTGCAATATACGACTGATTGTTGTCCTATGGACAGAGTCTCCCACCTCAGCTGTAGATCTCTGCAGTTCATCCAGAGTGATCATGGGCCTCTTGGCTGCATCTCTGATCAGTCTTCTCCTTGTATGAGCTGAAAGTTTAGAGGGACGGCCAGGTCTTGGTAGATTTGCAGTGGTCTGATACTCCTTCCATTTCAATATTATTGCTTGCACAGTGCTCCTTGGGATGTTTAAAGCTTGGGAAATCTTTTTGTATCCAAATCCGGCTTTAAACGTCTTCACAACAGTATCTCGGACCTGCCTGGTGTGTTCCTTGTTCTTCATGATGCTCTCTGCGCTTTTAACGGACCTCTGAGACTATCACAGTGCAGGTGCATTTATACGGAGACTTGATTACACACAGGTGGATTGTATTTATCATCATTAGTCATTTAGGTCAACATTGGATCATTCAGAGATCCTCACTGAACTTCTGGAGAGAGTTTGCTGCACTGAAAGTAAAGGGGCTGAATAATTTTGCACGCCCAATTTTTCAGTTTTTGGTTTGTTAAAAAAGTTTGAAATATCCAATAAATGTCGTTCCACTTCATGATTGTGTCCCACTTGTTGTTGATTCTTCACAAAAAAATACAGTTTTATATCTTTATGTTTGAAGCCTGAAATGTGGCAAAAGGTCGCAAAGTTCAAGGGGGCAGAATACTTTCGCAAGGCACTGTATATATATATACTGCTCAAAACAATAAAGGGAACACTTAAACAACACAATGTAACTCCAAGTCAATCACACTTCTGTGAAATCAAACTGTCCACTTAGGAAGCAACACTGATTGACAATAAATTTCACGTTGTTGTGCAAATGGAATAGACAACAGGTGGAAATTATAGGCAATTAGCAAGACACCCCCAATAAAAGAGTGGTTCTGCAGACCACTTCTCAGTTCCTATGCTTCCTGGCTGATGTTTTGGTCAATTTTGAATGCTGGCGGTGCTTTCACTCTAGTGGTAGCATGAGACGGAGTCTACAACCCACACAAGTGGCTCAGGTAGTGCAGCTCATCCAGGATGGCACATCAATGCGAGCTGTGGCAAGAAGGTTTGCTGTGTCTGTCAGCGTAGTGTCCAGAGCATGGAGGCGCTACCAGGAGACAGGCCAGTACATCAGGAGACGTGGAGGAGGCCGTAGGAGGGCAACAACCCAGCAGCAGGACCGCTACCTCCACCTTTGTGCAAGGAGGAGCAGAAGGAGCACTGCCAGAGCCCTGCAAAATGACCTCCAGCAGGCCACAAATGTGCATGTGTCTGCTCAAATGGTCAGAAACAGACTCCATGAGGGTGGTATGAGGGCCCGACATCCACAGGTGGGGGTTGTGCTTACAGCCTAACACCGTGCAGGACGTTTGGCATTTGCCAGAGAACATCAAGATTGGCAAATTCGCCCCTGTGCTCTTCACAGATGAAAGCAGGTTCACACTGAGCACATGTGACAGACATGACAGTCTGGAGACGCCGTGGAGAATGTTCTGCTGCCTGCAACATCCTCCAGCATGACCGGTTTGGCGGTGGGTCAGTCATGGTGTGGGGTGGCATTTCTTTGGGGGGCCGCACAGCCCTCCATGTTCTCGCCAGAGGTAGCCTGACTGCCATTAGGTACCGAGATGAGATCCTCAGACCACTTGTGAGACCATATGCTGGTGCGGTTGGCCCTGGGTTCCTCCTAATGCAAGACAATGTTAGACCTCATGTGGCTGGAGTGTGTCAGCAGTTCCCACAAGAGGAAGGCATTGATGCTATGGACTGGCCTGCCCGTTCCCCAGACCTGAATCCAATTGAGCACATCTGGGACATCATGTCTCGCTCCATCCACCAATGCCACGTTGCACCACAGACTGTCCAGGAGTTGGCGGATGCTTTAGTCCAGGTCTGGGAGGAGATCCCTCAGGAGACAATCCGCCACCTCATCAGGAGCATGCCCAGGCGTTCTAGGGAGGTCATACAGGCACGTGGAGGCCACAAACATTACTGAGCCTCATTTTGACTTGTTTTAAGGACATTACATCCAAGTTGGATCAGCCTGTAGTGTGGTTTCCCACTTTAATTTTGAGTGTGACTCCAAATCCAGACCTCCACGGGTTGATACATTTGATTTCCATTGATATTTTTTGTTTGATTTTGTTGTCAGCACATTCAACTATGTAAAGAAAAAAGTATTTAACAACAATATTTCATTCATTCAGATCTAGGATGTGTTATTTTAGTGCCCCCTTTATTTTTTTGAGCAGTGTATATATCCCTATATATGTATATATATATACATATATATTCCTATATATATATATCTATATACAGTGGGGTAAAAAAGTATTTAGTCAGCCACCAATTGCGCAAGTTCTCCCACTTAAAAAGATGAGAGAGGCCTGTAATTTTCATCATAGGTACACTTCAACTATGACAATTACATGAAGTTGATGCAGAGTCAATATTTGCAGTGTTGACCCTTCTTTTTCAAGACCTCTGCCATCCGCCTTGACATGCTGTCTATTAACTTCTGGGCCACATCACTAATGGCAGCCCATTCTTGCATAATCAATGCTTGGTGTTTGTCAGAATTTGTGGGGTTTTGTTAGTCCACCCGCCTCTTGAGGATTGACTACAAGTTCTTAATGGGATTAAGGTCTGGGGAGTTTCCTGGCCATGGACCCAAAATATCAATGTTTTGTTCCCCGAGCCACTTAGTTATCACTTTTGCCTTATGGCAAGGTGCTCCATCATGCTGGAAAAAGCATTGTTCGTCACCAAACTGTTCCTGGATGGTTGGGAGAAGTTGCTCTCTGAGGATGTGTTGGTACCATTCTTTATTCATGGCTGTGTTCTTAGGCAAAATTGTGAGTGAGCCCACTCCCTTGGCTGAGATGCAACCCCACACATGAATGGTCTCAGGATGCTTTACTGTTGGCATGACAAAGGACTGATGGTAGCGCTCACCTTGTCTTCTCCGGACAAGCTTTTTTCCAGATGCCCCAAACAATCGGAAAGGGGATTCATCAGAGAAAATGACTTTACCCCAGTCCTCGGCAGTCCAATCCCTATACCTTTTGCAGAATATCAGTATGTCCCCGATGTTTTTCCTGGAGAGAAGTGGCTTTTTTGCTGACCTTCTTGACACCAGGCCATCCTCCAAAAGTCTTCGCCTCACTGTGCGTGCAGATGCACTCACACCTGCCTGCTGACATTCCTGAGCAAGCTCTGTACTGGTAGTGCCCCGATCCTGCAGCTGAATCAACTTTAGGAGACGGTCCTGGCGCTTGCTGTACTTTCTTGGGCGCCCTGAAGCCTTCTTCACAACAATTGAACCGCTCTCCTTGAAGTTCTTGATGATCCGATAAATGGTTGTGTCATGACGTTGCCCTCTTTGGGTATAGCAAGCCCCATCCCCCTCTCTCTGCCTCCCCCTTGCCTCCTTCAAGTAGGCTGCAGTGGTCAGAGTTAGGTCGTAAATTCCTGAGGAGAAGACCCTGCCACATGGCCACACAGTATAAGAGGCAGAGTACATGTTCATAGAGAACAAAGGAATTTCTTCCACCTCACAGAACTTGAGGTACGAACAAATTTCATGTTCCGGAGAAAGTATAAAAGATCAGTGAAGAATCTAGCTACGAACTGGTCCGTTTGTTACAATTTGGGGAAGCTCATGCGAGACGGTGTGGCCACATTACCATAACGTTGTTTATAGAATTGTAACGGCTGTCGTCGGGAGAAAGAGAGGACCAAGGTGCAGCGTGGTAAGTATTCATTGTAATTTAATAAAAAAATGAATACTTAAACAAAAACAACAGACTGCCCACCCAACTCACGCCCTGACCATACTAAAACAAAGATATAATAACAGCACTAAGGTCAGAACGTGACAATAATAGCCTCAGATATGAGGTTTACATCTAATTCTTGTATAAGATGAATGAGTGAGTATGATACTGTTTGTAAAATTGTGTAATATGATTTTGGACTGTTTAATGAAGGAACATCCAATTATCTTTTGATTTTAACTAAATCAGAGGACCGCCCCTGAGCCCAGTTAGGGTCAGGCATCCTGGGACAGCCCCCTTTCTGCAATTCCGAATAAAACCCAACTTTGAGAAATTATCACCAGACCATGTTTCTCTTAATCACGGGAGTACAAAGGTTGTAGACCATTGCTGAATATTTTAACCATACCACGTGGTTAAACTCTTAGACTCTCGATACCGACAGAATAAGAACAAGTCTTTGATATTAATTACTAGTCTGCAGCTAGGAATTCGGTATCATTGAACGCGAAGAACAACAACCGCCAAAACATCTATTCTATATTGAAATTAATGAATGTCGCTCTGAACTATCCCCTCTAACCAAGACAGAGAGAGAGAGACGGACAAAGCTCTCCAACAGAAACAAACATTTCAACAAAGATCCCGACGACACACTGAGTGTAAATATATATATTTGATTGCAATTGTTCCCGAATGAGTGAGCGTTCATGTGCAAAGGATTAGCATTTCAATTGTTATAATTATCAACTTTGTAGTGTCTCATCTCAGTTGACCCCCACTTCTCCTTTTATCTAACAAGTCGCGATGCCGGTTTAACCCACTAGGGCAAATTCTCCTATCATTTCTTGTAACCATATTTACTGTTTGTTTATGCATTTCTGTGAATTACTTAGTTAGTAATAAATAAATTATTTAAAACAATTGATGTATGACTCATAGTGAAGACTGGGTTCGTGCAGATAACCAACAATTTACGACGTTTGGAAAAAGACTAATATGAGGTAAAGTAAATCATTAATTAATCAGAAGACTATGGATCAGATATGAAAATATCTGAAAAGTTCTTTTAGGAAATTATAACTTTGTAATCTGAATATTTTCCTTGGTGCCCCGACTTCCTAGTTAATTACAGTTACACGATTAATCAGTTTGATCGCATAATACTAATTACAAAGAATCTTTGATAAAACTAAGTCTTCAATTTAATGATAGTAAAGACATGACATTTAATTTAGGTGCAATCTTACTGGCAGCAATATCCTTGCCTGTGAAGCCCTTTCTGTGCAAAGCAATGATGACGGCACATGTTTCCTTGCAGGTAACCATAATTGACAGAGGAAGAACAATGATTCCAAGCACCACCCTCCTTTTGAAGCTTCCAGTCTGTTATTCGACCTCAATCAGCATGACAGTGATCTCAAGCTTTGTCCTCGTCAACACTCACACCTGTGTTAGCAAGAGAATCACTGACATGATGTCAGCTGGTCCTTTTGTGGCAGGGCTGAAATGCAGTGGAATTTTTTTTGGGGATTCAGTTCATTTGCATGGCAAAGAGGGACTTTGCAATTAATTGCAATTCATCGGATCCCTCTTCATAACATTCTGGAGTATATGCAAATTGCCGTCATACAAACTGAGGCAGCAGACCTTGTGAAAATTCATATTTGTGTCATTCTCAAAACTTCTGGCCAAGACTGTATATATAAACGCACGCACGCACACACACGCACACACACACACACACGTGTAGGCCCATGTGTGTGTGCATGCACCTCTGCCTGTGTGTATATCTGATTATGGTCCCTGATTGTATATATAAATGCACGCACGCACACGCACACGCACACAGTCAACAGTTTGGACACACCTAGTCATTGAAGGGTTTTTCTTTATTGTTTTACTATTTTCTACATTGTAGAATAATATTGAAATCATCAAAACTATGATATAACACATATGGAGTTATGTAATAACCAAAAAAACTGTTAAACAAATCAAAATATATTTTGTATTTGAGATTCTTCAAAGTAGCCACCCTAAACAAATCAAAATATATTTTATATTTGAGATTCTTCAAAGTAGCCACCCTAAACAAATCAAAATATATTTTATATTTGAGATTCTTCAAAGTAGCCACCCTAAACAAATCAAAATATATTTTGTATTTGAGATTCTTCAAAGTAGCCACCCTAAACAAATCAAAATATATTTTGTATTTGAGATTCTTCAAAGTAGCCACCCTAAACAAATCAAATCAAAATATATTTTATATTTGAGATTCTTCAAAGTAGCCACAATGATTGCCAAATTCAATATCTTTGCTTTGAATAAATATTGTATGTCATGTCACATGCCCCAGTTTATGGCAATGATCCCTCGTGTGTGTGCCTGCATGGTGTGTGTACACTATCATTCAAAAGTTTGGGGTCACTTAGAAATGTCTTTGTTTTCCATGAAAACATCCATGAAAGTAGTTGCAAAATTAATAGGAAATATAGACAAGACGTTGACAAGGTTATAAATAATGATTTTTAATTGAAATAATAATTGTGTCCTTCAAACGTTGCTTTCGTCAAAGAAAGCAATGTGCAGCAATTACAGCCTCTCAGACCTTTGGCACCTCCCACAAATTGGATTGGCTTGATGGGCAACAGCTCAATAGGGTTGAGATCCGGTGACTGTGCTGGCCACACTCCATTATAGACAGAATACTAGCTGACTGCTTCTTCCCTAAATAGTTATTGCATAGTTTGGAGCTGTACTTTGGGTCACTGTCCTGTTGTAGGAGGAAATTGGCTCCAATTAAGCACCGTCCATAGGGTATGGCATGGTGTTGCAAAATGGAGTGATGGCCTTCCTTCTTCAAGATCCCTTTTACCCTGTCCAAATCTCCCACTTTACCACCACCAAAGCACTCCCAGACAATCACATTGCCTCCACCGAGCTTGACAGAAGGCGTCAAGCACTCTTCCAGCATTTTCTAATTCTTTCTGCATCTCACTAATGTTCTTCTTTGTGACCCGAACACCTCAAACTTTGATTTTTCTGTCCATAACACTTGTTTCCAATCTTCCTCTGTCCAGTGTCTGTGTTCTTTTGCCAATCTTAATCTTTTATTTTTATTGGCCAGTCTGAGATATGTCTTTTTCTCTGCAACTCTGCCTTGAAGGCCAGCATGCCAGAGTCGCCTATTCACTGTTGATGTTGAGACTGGTGTTTTGCGGGTACTATTTAATGAAGCTGCCAGTTGAGGACTTGTGAGGCATCTGTTTCTCAAACTAGACACTCTAATGTACTTGTCCTCTTGCTCAGTTGTGCACCGGGGCCTCCCACTCCTCTTTCTATTCTGGTTAGTGCCAGTTTGCGCTGTTCTGTAAAGGGAGTGGTACACAGAGTTGTACGAGTTCCTCAGTTTCTTGGCAATGGAATGGAATAGCCTTCATTTCTCAGAGCAAGAATAGACTGACGAGTTTCATGAGAAAGTTCTTTGTTTCTGGCCATTTCGAGCCTGTAATCGAACACACAAATGCTGATGCTCCAGATACTCAACTAGTCTAATGAAGGCCCGTTTTATTGCTTTTTTAATAAGAACAACAGTTTTCAGCTGTGCTATCAGAATTGCAAAAGGGTTTTCTAATTTTCATTTAGCCTTCTAAAATTATCAACTTGGATTAGCTAACACAATGTGACATTGGAACACAGGAGTGATGGTTGCTGATAATGACCCTCTGTACGCATATGTAGATTTTCCATTAAAAACCAAATCAGCCGTTTCCAGATACAATAGCCATTTACAACATTAACAATGTCTACATTGTATTTCTGATCAATTTGATGTTATTTTAATGGACAAAAGATTTCTAAGTGACCGCAAACTTTTGAACGGTAGTGTATGTATGTACGTGTGTGTGTTGGTGAGTACTGTCCACTATATGAGACAGGCTGTCATGTTCTTGTCATCTGTAGTGGGATAGGAGGATGTGTTGTCTGGCAGTGATGTGTTGGCATGGACAGCATGGTTTAAGAGCTAAAGAAGAGGGTCACGAATGTCTTGCTTCCCTCTCCCTTTCTCCTCCCTCTCTCTGCTGCCCTTGTCATCCCTGGTAGATGATCCCTCGCCTTCTCTTCCTCCCCTGCTGTCTTTCTGTCCTTCATCGCGGGTTAGTGTTTCTTCTCTGTTTTCTTCTCTCCATTATGTCCAACTTAAGATTCTTATCTTTGAACTCTTTCTAAATTATTTTATTCATATTCCTCTCTCTAGGCAACAACACCTATATCAACCTGTACAGTATGTAAAGCTGATGCATGTGCCTAATGATGGTATTTATGGTGAATACATAATGTAAATTAAGAGAGAGTTTCCAGTTCAGGCTACTCCCTGAGTGGATGGCATTAGTTCCAGTGAATAAGATGTATTGGGAGAGACTGGGAGAGGGTCAGGGGATGCATCTCCTGTCATCGTTTTAGAAAGGTTGTGACCTCTGAGCAGCGAGAGGAGCGGCTATATTCAATTATTCAGAACACACACTTCTCCCTTTGGGCCTTACGTGTGTGTGTGTGTGTGTGTGTCCCTGCCTCCTCCGGGAGGGTAGATCTCTGATTGCTCATGACTGACATTTGCACATGAAAATCTTACCCCCCCAAACACCAGTGCTGTTTTACACACATCCCTATACCTCTGTGTAGGCTGAAGTGGTATGTTTCTTTTGGAGTTTTTTTTTTTTGAGTGGGGTGGGACCCAAGTTAGGTATTGACGTAATATACACGTCACTGACGTCAGCCTTTAAAGCTGAAATCTGTAGGTGGAAACAGCGCCACTGTTAGCCCCAGCACATTTATTATTGTTTTTATTTTGTTGATGAACCAGAGAAGAGGAGCATCCTGAATCATGATAAAACAAAGCACTGTGAAACTGTGCCAGAGATATCATTCATTTGAAAGCCGTTATACATTTATGCAGGTTGTATTTATGCTAATCTAATAATCAATAATGCTATTGATGATTAAAATCAGCCGTATGTTGTGGTTTGCAGTTGTTAATTTATGTAATCTGATTATTTCCATTGTTGGTTGGTTTATTAGTCATTAGTTAGGTTAAAGGTAGAACTTGAAGAATGTTTGAGCTGTTCCATAGACTTCAATGGAGCACTTCCACTTCTTCCTTCTTGGCCTGGAGTAAGAACTATCATGTCCGCCACATGAATAAAGTCTATTGGCAATAAAAACGGACCCTTTTCCCTTTCTTTTCAAGTGTCCTCCTGCTTTCACAATCATTCCAGTAGGCTTTATTGGCATGAAAGGGATGATCCAATGTTTCCAATGCAGTACAATACACAAAATAATGATCATTATTTCCCCTAGCAAGATACTGCCTCAAATATAATAAATATGGTAATTAGAATCAAGCAATTGCCTTAAGAGTTTCAGCTTTCTCTCTGTTTCTTTATCCATTTCAATCTGTTTCACTCTCACTCTTCCATTGTCTTTTTCTTTTCATATGCCTCTAATTGTCCCCTCGTCTGTCCATATTTCAGACATTGATAATATGGATATGGTGGGGTCATGAGTGGGAGAGGGGGGGGGGCTGTGGCTAGACAAGAGCTTTAATTAATACTTCACTATTGGAGGTGGAGGAGGGGTGGAAGTTGGACATGTCTGATACAAATTGTTCTGGAGGGATTCAGCAGGTACTTTTGATCAGTGGTTAATGAACTGTACAGGGCACTCTCTCCCTCTGTCTTTCTCTCTCTTTCATATACACAAACACACCCTCATACACACACTGACAAATGAAATATAGCATTTCACAACTCCTCTCACATTATGCAGCTTTCAACACATGCGTATCTTGCAAGCATCTTATTTTTTTGAATGGATGAGCAATGTTTGGGGCATTGTCACGTCTACTCCAGCTCCCCTCTGAGGCGCTCAATGTTATCGGTCTACTAACCACTGGTCCTGGCAACCCATCATTACACACACCTGGCAACCTTCATTACACACACTGGACAACCTTCATCACACACACCTGGCAACCCATCATTACACACACCTGGCAACCCATCATTACGCATACCTGGCAACCTTTATTACACACACACCTGGCAACCCATCATTACACACACTTGACAACCTTCATCACACACACCTGGCAACCCATCATTACACACACCTGGCAACCCATCATTACGCATACCTGCGCCTCATCATTAGGCACACCTGGACTTCATCACTTCCCTGATTACTCACCCTTTATTTAGTACTCCTTTGTTATCATCCATCAGGCAGTATTGTTTCTGTGTTCAGATGCTACTCTTGTTCCTGTATCCACTCTGTTTGACTCCCAACGTCTTCGTTACAGGCATGCATGGCTTGGGCTGTAACTACTCCGACTTACAGCAGCAAATTACAAGGCTCCCCCCAACACATCCAATACTAGTCTTGCCTTCCATACTGTTCAATATCTTCATTTTGCCAAACAACTACACCTCCATCACAAAAAAAATATGTAATTACAGAGTATCGATACAGACATTAATTGGGCCAATAAATCACTGTTTGCTGGTGTGAAACGGTTTACTTGAGCGTGTCGGCAGAATTAGAACCTGAGAATTCAGTGAGAAACCCTCTCAGTATGCTTGACCATATTCCTCAGCTGAGGAGGAAGGAAGAGCAAGGGATGGGCAGCAAGAGAGGGAAAGAGAGAAGGGTGTAAGAGGAGAGAAAAATGAAGGGAGAGAAGGAAGGAGTGGAAGAACTGGAAGAAGAGTTGGTGTAGGATAGAATGGGATGAATGAACACAGAGACTAAGACTGAGACTGAAGGAGAGAAGTAAAGTAGACACATTTGGTTGGAGAGAGGAGGCAAGACGTGAAGAGCAAGGGGATGGAGAGAGTGAGAGAGAAGGCGGGAGGGGGTGAGAGGGGGATGGAGGGAGAGGCGGATGACAAATTGTGATTAATAGATGGTGTCCGGGGAAGCAGTGTAGAGCATTGCTCATTAATAGAGAGAATTAGAGAGGCTGTGTAACTCAATCTGCACACTGCCACTTGCAATCAGGGACCATAATCAGATATACACACAGGCAGAGGTGCATGCACACACACATGGGCCTACACGTGTGTGTGTGTGTGTGTGTGTGTGTGTGTGTGTGTGTGTGTGTGTGTGTGTGTGTGTGTGTGTGTGTGTGTGAGCTCGCAGGCACGCGCAGATACATACAGTTGAAGTTGGAAGTTTACATACACCTTATCCAAATACATTCAAACTCCAATACATTTAAACTCAAATTTTTCACAATTCCGGACATTTAATCCAAGTAAAAATTCCCTGTCCTAGGTCAGTTAGGATCACCACTTTATTTTCAGAATGTGAAATGTCAGAATAATAGTAGAGAGAATGATTTATTTCAGCTTTTATTTCTTTCAACACATTCCCAGTGGGTCAGAAGTTTACATACACTCAATTAGTATTTGGTAGCATTGCCTTTAAATGGTTTAACTTGGGTCAAACATTTCGGGTAGCCTTCCACAACCTTCCCACAATAAATTGGGTGAATTTTGGCCCATTCCTCCTGACAGAGCTGCTGTAACTGAGTCAGGTTTGTAGGCCTCCTTGCTTGCCCACGCTTTTTCAGTTCTGCAAACACATTTTATATAGGATTGTGATGGCCACTCCAATACCTTGCCTTTGTTGTCCTTAAGCCATTTTGCCACAACTTTGGAAGTATGCGTGGGGTCATTGTCCATTTGGAAGAGCCATTTGCGACCAAGCTTTAACTTCCTGACTGATGTCTTGAGATGTTGCATCAATATATCCACATAATTTTGCTTCCTCATGATGCCATCTATTTTGTGAAGTGCAACAGTCCCTACTGCAGCAAAGCACCCCCACAACATGATGCTGCCACCCTCGTGCGTCATGGTTGGGATGGTGCTCTTCAGCTTGCAAGCCTCCCCCCTTTTCCTCCAAACATAACGATGGTCATTATAGCCAAACAGTTCTATTTTTGTTTCATCAGACCAAAGGACATTTCTCCAAAAAGTATTATCTTTGTCCCCATGTGCAGTTGCAAACCAGCTTTTTATGGAGGTTTTGGAGCAGTGGCTTCTTCCTTGCTGAGCGGCCTTTCAGCTTATGTCGATATAGGACTAATTTTACTGTGGATATAGATACTTTGTACCCGTTTCCTCCAGCATCTTCATAAAGTCCTTTGCTGTTGTTCTGGGATTGATTTGCACTTTTCTCACTAAAGTACGTTCATCTCTAGGAGACAGACCGTGTCTCCTTCCTGAGCGGTATGATGACTGCGTGGTCCCATGGTGTTTATACTTGCATACTATTGTTTGTACAGATGAACGTGGTACCTCCAAGCATTTGGAAATTGCTCCCAAGGATGAACCAGACTTGTGGAAGTCTCCATTTTGTTTTCTGAGGTCTTGGCTGATTTCTTTTGATTTTCCCATGATGTCAAGCAAAGAGGCACTGAGTTTGAAGGTAGGGCTTGAAATCCACCCACAAGTACACCTCCAATTGACTCAAATGATGTCAATTAGCCTATCAGAATCTTCTAAAGCCATGACATAATTTTCTGGAATTTTCCAAGCTGTATAAAGGCAGACCTTAGTGTATGTAAACTTCTGACCCACTGGAATTGTGATACAGTGAATTATAAGTGAAATAATCTGTCTGTAAACAATTGTTGGAAAAATGACTTGTGTCATAAACAAAAGTAGATGTCCTAACCGACTTGCCAAAACTATAGTTTGTTAACAAGAAATTTGTGGAGTGGTTGAAAAACGAGTTTTAATGACTCCAACCTAAGTGTATTTAACTTCTGACTCCAACTGTACACACACACACACACACACACACACACACACACACACACACACATATATATATATATATATATATATATATATATATAGAAACGCTTGGTCAGTCTAAAAAATATGTCAAATCAAATTAAATTTGATTTATCACATACACATGGTTAGCAGATGTTAATGAGAGTGTAGCGAAATGCTTGTGCTTCTAGTTCCGACAATGCAGTAATAACCAACGAGTAATCTAACCTAACAATTCCACAACAACTACCTTATACACACACAAGTGCAAAGGGATGAAGAATGTCAAAAAAATATATGAATGAGTGAAGGTACAGAACGGCATAGGCAAGATGCAGTAGATGGTATAGAGTACAGTATATACATATGAGATGAGTAATGTAGGGTATGTAAACATTATATTAAGTGGCATTGTTTAAATTGGCTAGTGATACATTTTTACATACATTTTTCCATTATTAAAGTGGCTGGAGTTGAGTCAGTATGTTGGCAGCAGCCACTCAATGTTAGTGGTGGCTGTTTAACAGTCTGATGGCCTTGAGATAGAAGCTGTTTTTCAGTCTCTCGGTCCCTGCTTTGATGCACCTGTACTGAACTCGCCTTCTGGATGATAGCGGGGTGAACAGGCAGTGGCTCGGGTGGTTGTTGTCCTTGATGATCTTTATGGCCTTCCTGTGCCATCGGGTGGTGTAGGTGTCATGGAGGGCAGGTAGTTTGCCCCCGGTGATGCGTTGTGCAGACCTCACTACCCTCTGGAGAGCCTTACAGTTGTGGGCGGAGCAGTTGCCGTACCAGGCGGTGATACAGCCTGACAGGATGCTCTCGATTATGCATCTGTAAAAGTTTGTCAGTGCTTTTGGTGACAATCCAATGTGGTCATCCTGTCTGGGTTGTGCCGTGGCGGAGGTCTTTGTGGGCTATACTCAGCCTTGTCTCAGGATGGTAAGTTGGTGGTTGAAGATATCCCTCTAGTGGTGTGGGGGCTGTGCTTTGGCAAAGTGGGTGGGGTTATATCCTTCCTGTTTGGCCCTGTCCGGGGGTGTCCTCGGATGGGGCCACAGTGTCACCTGACCCCTCCTGTCTCAGCCTCCAGTATTTATGCTGCAGTAGTTTATGTGTCGGGGGGCTAGGGTCAGTTTGTTATATCTGGAGTACTTCGGTGTCCTGTGTGAATCTAAGTGTGCGTTCTCTAATTCTCTCCTTCTCTCTTTCTTTCTCTCTCTCGGAGGACCTGAGCACTAGGACCATGCCCCAGGACTACCTGACATGATGACTCCTTGCTGTCCCCAGTCCACCTGGCCGTGCTGCTGCTCCAGTTTCAACTGACCTGAGCCCTAGGACCATGCCCCAGGACTACCTGACATGATGACTCCTTGCTGTCCCCAGTCCACCTGACCGTGCTGCTGCTCCAGTTTCAACTGTTCTGCCTTATTATTATTAGACCATGCTGGTCATTTATGAACATTTGAACATCTTGGCCATGTTCTGTTATAATCTCCACCCGGCACAGCCAGAAGAGGACTGGCCACCCCACATAGCCTGGTTCCTTTCTAGGTTTCTTCCTAGGTTTTGGCCTTTCTAGGGAGTTTTTCCTAGCCACCGTGCTTCTACACCTGCATTGCTTGCTGTTTGGGGTTTTAGGCTGGGTTTCTGTACAGCACTTTGAGATATCAGCTGATGTACGAAGGGCTATATAAATACATTTGATTTGATTTGAATCCGAATTTCTTCAGCCTCCTGTGGTTGAAGGGGTGCTGCTGCACCTTCTTCACCACACTGTCTGTGTGGGTGGACCAATTCAGTTTGTCTGTGATGTGTCAAAGCCTTGCTATAGACAACATGGCACCATGCCTGCACTGTATTTCAATCTCCCTCCCTCTCAATCGCTTTCTGTCTCTCAAGGTTTTGGTTCAGGTTAGGCCCTTTCCAAAGATAATCATTTGGTCTGGGTGCCATCTCTGCAACACACACAGCGGTAACTCCCAGATAACATGTTGGCTTCCTGTTCGAGACCTGATTGGTTTGTTGATTGTTTGTTTTTAACATCTCTGCGCACCGAACCTGGTAATGGGATGAAATTCGACAACATACGGTGATCGCTACATAAATAGTCATATAATAGTCATATTAAACATTCTCACATGTTTCGAAAGCCTAGAATCTTGCTAATCCAACTGCGTTGTCAGATTTAAAACAGGATTTACTGCGAAAGAATACGATGCGATTATCTGAGGATAGAGCCCCATAAAAAAAAACTATTTCAACCAGCACAGGCGTAACAAAATCACACACTGCAATAGAATAAATAGTTTACCTTTGACGATCTTCCTCTGTTTGCAATCCCAATGCTCATTGTTACACAATGAATGGTCTTTTGTTTGATAAAATCCATTTTTATAGCCTAACACGAAACATTTTGTGAACCGCTTGTGTCGTGAATTCCGTCTCATTCCATTTTTGACGACACATTCGAGGTAAATACACACACAAAACGTGACTTTTCCAGTCATGTTTGGTTTCATTGCAATCAACTGGTTTGTTTGTTACACAACCAAACCTGATGGGTCATTTCGCGGGACGTATTGACTGAAAGAAACCGATTTGAAGACAACAAGTCATGACATCATTGTGCACCAATGATATGACTGCTGTTTCGTTGATTGACTGTATTTTAACCCAATGACCACTGATCGTCTTGAAATCTGGCTGGGTAGATAGCCAATGAGCTGAGGTAAACGGCAATATGCAATGGTTAAGTGTTGGAAGACCAACAACCCATGTAGTAAACTCTGGCGTAAAGAGGTTCATTCACCATTGACGATTCATACCGGAAGGAGCCACGCATGTTGCGCACAGCATTGTTTTGGTAAAGCGCATATTCAGCTGTTTATATATATCAATCAGTATGGCGACTAAGTCAGGGAAAGCTAAATCTAAGTCTTGATATATAGATGTATACACAATTTTAGAAGAAATTGATCGATTCATTTAGCGATTCCCAAATGGAGGAATATTTTTGGAACGGAGAGGACATCGCTTTGGACTGGTAAGTTCTTCTCATGCTAATGCCGTTGTTTGAAATTAATAATATAAAATATTATTTGTGAAATGAAATAGCCTATTTGAGGCTGTTGAGGGGAGGGCAGGCCCACAACAATGGCCAAAGTGAAATGGAGACAGTAGATACAGCTGGTCTGTCATAATATAATAGAGACAGTAGATCTAGCTGAAATGTCATAATATAAATGAGACAGTAGATTTAGCAGGTCTATAAAAATATATTCAACCTTATGTTCCCTGTACTCTATATATACAGTGGGGAAAAAAAGTATTTAGTCAGCCACCAATTGTGCAAGTTCTCCCACTTAAAAAGATGAGAGAGGCCTGTAATGTTCATCATAGGTACAATTCAACTATGACAGACAAAATGAAGAAAAAAAATCCAGAAAATCACATTGTAGGATTTTCTAATGAATTTATTTGCAAATTATGGTGGAAAATATATATTTGGTCAATAACAAAAGTTTATCTCAATACTTTGTTATATACCCTTTGTTGGCAATGACAGAGGTCAAATGTTTTCTGTAAGTCTTCACAAGGTTTTCACACACTGTTGCTGGTATTTTGGCCCATTCATCCATGCAGATCTCCTCTAGAGCAGTGATGTTTTGGGGCTGTTGCTGGACAACACAAACTTTCAACTCCCTCCAAAGATTTTCTATGGGGTTGAGATCTGGAGACTGGCTAGGCCACTCCAGGACCTTGAAATGCTTCTTACGAAGCCACTCCTTCGTTGCCCAGGCGGTGTGTTTGGGATCATTGTCATGCTGAAAGACCCAGCCACGTTTCATCTTCAATGCCCTTGCTGATGGAAGGAGGTGTTCACTCAAAATCTCACGATACATGGCCCCATTCATTCTTTCCTTTACACAGATCAGTTGTCCTGGTCCCTTTGCAGAAAAACAGCCCCAAAGCATGATGTTTCCACCCCCATGCTTCACAGTAGGTATGGTGTTCTTTGGATGCAACTCAGTCCCAATCTTCTTCTGGATCATCCAAGTGCTCTCTAGAAAACTTCAGACGGACCTGGACATGTACTGGCTTAAGCAGGGGGACACGTCTGGCACTGCAGGATTTGAGTCCCTGGCGGCGTAGTGTGTTACTGATGGTAGGCTTTGTTACTTTGGTCCCAGCTCTCTGCAGGTCATTCACTAGGTCCCCTCGTGTGGTTCTGGGATTTTTGCTCACCGTTCTTTTGATCATTTTGACCCCACAGTGTGAGATCTTGCGTGGAGCTCCCACAGTTGATTTCTTCAAACCAAGCTGCTTACCTATTGCAGATTCAGTCTTCCCAGCCTGGTGCAGGTCTACAATTTTGTTTCTGGTGTCCTTTGACAGCTCTTTGGTCTTGGCCATAGTGGAGTTTGGAGTGTGACTGTTTGAGGTTGTGGACAGGTGTCTTTTATACTGATAACAAGTTCAAACAGGTGCCATTAATACAGGTAACGAGTGGAGGACAGAGGAGCCTCTTAAAGAAGAAGTTACAGGTCTGTGAGAGCCAGAAATCTTGCTTGTTTGTAGGTGACCAAATACTTATTTTCCACCATAATTTGCAAATACATTCATTAAAAATCCTACAATATGATTTTCTGGATTTTGTTTTCTCATTTTGTCTGTCATAGTTGAAGTGTACCTACGATGAAAATTACAGGCCTCTCTCATCTTTTTAAGTGGGAGAACTTGCACAATTGGTGGCTGACTAAATACTTTTTTGCCCCACTGTATTTGTTTATTATACCTGTTAATACAGGGCTCATATGTGAAACTATTCTAACTGAACATTTTATTTCACAGTGACACTGACTCCGAATGGGAGCCCCCAGTGCCAAGGTGTCCATCCCCCACTGAAGCTGGTTCATCCAGCTCCTGCCACAAGTGGTGTTTATCTGCCCGAATGTATTTCTGCAGGCATGGATGTGCCTCAGGGCCAAAAGGGCACAGCATGGAGGTGTCGCTGTGTTCTTTGCAAAATGAAGTCCCCCATCACCTGCACCACAAGCTTGATGACCCTCTGCTTTACAGCAGAAAGAGACTGCTATGGCACCTGGCATCAGCAGCACAATATTGTGTAGAGACTGAGGGTCTTCCAAATATTGAAAGTGTTATTTTGTAAATGTGTATATATTTTTTTCATGTTTTTTCTACATTTTTTTTTTGGGGGGGGGGGGGGGTGTTCGAATACCATTTTGGTATTTTGTATACAGTTATTCCATTCAAAATGTATAACCTCACCAATTTGGCCACTTTGGCACATTTGGGCTACTTGTGTGGGACACCTGGGTGACTTCATGATAAATGTCATGTAGCACACTCATTTTGGAAGTTAGCATTCTGAAACGTTGCACAAGTACTGTTGCCCTCTTATGTTTTTCACTAACATTTTCCCCATCATCCTTTCTGAATCTTTATTTTATCTTGTTAATTTTAAAAATGATGATACAACAATACAAATAAAAAACATATGTTTTTTTCATTGTATTATCTAAACCAGATCTATTGTGTTATATTCTCCTACATTCAATTCACATTTACACAAACTTCAGAGTGTTTTCTTTCAAATGGTACCAAGAATATGCATATCCTTGGTTATGTGCCTGAGCTACAGGCAGTTAGATTTGGGCATGTCTTCAGGCGGAAATTGAAAAAAAGTAGGGGGGTAGCTCTAAGAGTTAAGAGGAGTTTTAAGAGGAGGTCCAAGACAACTCCACATACCTCAGGGGTCTCTCTCTCCCTCTCAACTTCTTATTCATCCTAATGACAATTTTGGAAAGTTACTCAACATCAATTTTGTACCAATAACTTGCTTAACATAATCTCTTTTATATCGAGCACAACTAAAATGACAGTCTCGGTGTTAGGAGATACAGTATAGCCTACTCAGGCAGTTAAGGATGTTAGTAAATTGTATAACCGAATGTCCCACCTGAGACTTGACCCAGCAGCCCTCTGGTGCTCCATCCATTCACCTGGCGGGAAGGCCATCCTATCAGTCATCACCAGTCAGACATGTGAAGGCCAGAGGATAAGTGGTGGGATGTAACGGTCATATTACAGGACGAGCACCAGTGTCCCCCTATTCCAGCTATTCGTGACCACACTGTAGGGTCCACTGACTTTCTGCACAATCTGTATTCCCTTAAATCGGCAAGACTCTCTTTGGTTTAGCTTTTAGGTGAAAATGAGAAAGTTGTTAAGAGTAGCCATGTGTTGTCAGGTGTGTACACCTTAGAGCAGTTTATTATTTAATAATGACATAAAGAAGACTCAGAAGATTGCGATATGATTGTCGATATCCCCATCTAGAAATAGTATGATATTCAAACGTTTAGTTGTATCTGCTGTTGGAATGGACAGTTCTCCCTGAATGGTGAATGACTTCAATAATCATCTAAACAATATTTATTTAGCATATTTAAACATTTTAACCATACTACAGTTAGTGGTGCATGTAAGAGACACATATTACAAGATAAACATATAAATCACAGACTTCTATATTCATCAGCTCACTTCATATTTTATAAAGCTCTCAAAAAAGTGAATTCTCTGTCAATTGTCTTCGCCTCTTGGCATCGATCATCTAAACCTGGGTCAGTCAGTCAGGTCAGCAGCTACATACATTGCCTTTGGAAAGTAATCAGACCCCTTGACTTTTTCCACATTTTGTTAGGTTACAGCCTTATTCTAAAATGTATTAAATAGTTTTTCTCCCCCTCATTAATCTACACACAATACCCAACAATAAACAAAGCATTTTTGCTAATTCAAAAATAAATGTCATATTAACATAAGAATTCAGACACTTTACTTAAGACTTTGTTAAAGCATTTGGCAGCGATTACAGCCTTGCGTCTTCTTGGGTATGATGCTACAAGCTTGGCACACCTGTATTTGGGGAGTTTCTCCCATTCTTCTCTGCAGATCCTCTCAAGCTCTGTTAGGTTGGATGGGGAATATTGCTGCACAGCTTTTTTCAGGTCTCTCCAGAGATGTTTGATCAGGTTCAAGTACAGGCTCTGACTGGGCCACTCAAGGACATTCAGTGACTTGTCCTGAAGCCACTCCTGCCTTGTCTTGGCTGTGTGCTTAGGGTAGTTGTCCTGTTGGAAGATGATACCTCACCCGAGTCTGAGGTCTTGAGCGCTCTGGAGCAGGTTTTGATCAAGGATCTCTCTGTACTTTGCTCCGTTCATCTTTGCCTCGATCCTGACTAATCTCCCTGTCCTTGATGCTGAAAAACATCCCCAAAGCATGATGCTGCCACCACCACCATACTTCACCAGTAGGGATGGTGCCAGGTTTCCTCCAGATGTGACGATTGGCATTCAGGCCAAAGAGTTTAATCTTGGTTTCATCAGTCCAGAGAATCTTGTTTCTCATGTTCTGATAATCTTTAGGTGCCTTTTGGCAAACTCCAAGCGGGCTGTCATAGCCCTAATTGGTGTAGTGCTACAGAGATGATTGTCCTTCTGGAAGGTTCTTCCATCTCCACAGAGGAACTCTGGAGATCTCTCAGAGTGACCATCGGGTTCTTGGTCACCTCTCCGACCAAGGCCCTTCTCCCCCGATTGCTCAGTTTGGCTGGGTAGCCAGTTCTAGAAAGAGTCTAGGTTGTTCCAAACTTCTTCATTTAAGAATGATGGAGGCAATGGTGTTCTTGGAGACCTTCAATGCTGCAGACATTTTTTGGTACCCTTCCCCAGATCTGTGCCTTGACACAATCCTGTCTCGGAGTTCTACGGACAATTCCTTCGACCTCATGGCTTGGTTTTTGCTCTGACATGCACTGTTAACTGTGGGACCTTATATAGACAGGTGTGTGCCTTTCTAAATCATGTCCAATCAATTGAATTTACCACAGCTGGACTCCAATCAAGTTGTAGAAACATTTCAAGGATGATCAATGGAAACAGGATGCACCTGAGCTCAATTTCGAGTCTCATAGAAAAGGGTCTGAATGCTTCTTTAAATACGGTATCTGTTTTTAGATTTTAATAAATTAGCAAAAATGTCTAAAAACCTGTTTTCACTTTGGCATTATGGCATATTCTGTACATTGCTGAGGAAATTGTTTCATTTAATCAATTTTAAAGTAAGGCTGTAACGTAACAAAATGCGACAAAAGTCAAGGAGTCTGAATACTTTTAGACGGCACAGTACATGCTCTGCATGTGCACACACCAGTGCACATGCATGTTCACACACACAAAGGGCCAGACTTATAATACTGAAACACTTTGTAAATCTGTCCTTCAAACTATGGAGACTAACATGTGTCACTCCATTTATGAAGTTACACTTATACATGTCCTCTTGTCTATGATAAATTATCTATTTTATAATGCAGATGGATCTAGCATAGTTTTCTCTGGTTTACTCTCAGCTCTCTTGTCATTTGTCTAGAACATGACCAATATATTGTTTCCCCGATATTATCGGCTGGTATTGGTATTTTACAGATATATTGATAACCGGCTTATAATTCCACCAATAACCAATATTTAATAAATAGGATGAAAAAAGGTATCTCATGCTTATCTGAACACTTGCGACCATTTTCATGTGTCATTATTGTCACAATGTATGAAATCAACATATTTCTTGGACAATTGTTCTTTTGGATAGCAATTTATGAGAATTCAGTATGGAAAATGTTGACTTTTCCCATTTCCCTACTGAAAACTGGAATATCGGCAGATATAGTGGAATCTGTATGTTTTGTCCCACCAACAAATCGTAATCGGACCCAAAAAACCCATATCGGTCATGCTCTAGTTTTTTCTTCCTGCATATGCTAATGTGACCAGAGGCTTGTCTGGCGCCCAGCGGCTCAGGCAGCTGACAGTATGCATCCTGGGGAGTGATCTATTGATCCATATTCAATATGTGTTTCACTTTCTCCCTCACTAAAGTTGGCCGATGAATAACTAAAGTGTAGAACTGACAGTACATTCCACACTTAGGCCACAAAAGGCTGAAAACAGCCCAGATGCTAGTGTGCGAACGAAAGGCCTGAGGCCAGTCTTGTTAGATTTTCTCTACAAACAAATTTACTCAGACTTAATTATTTTCAATCAATTTCATTGGAAAACATGGTTTAAATGGACTTTATTTATTTTTACAAAAATACAGTGGGGCAAAAAAGTATTTAGTCAGCCACCAATTGTGCAAGTTTTCCCACTTAAAAAGATGAGAGGCCTGTAATTTTCATCATAGGTACACTTCAACTATGACAGAAAAAATGATTGTAGGATTTTTAATGAATTTATTTGCAAATTATGGTGGAAAATAAGTATTTGGTCACCTACAAACAAGCAAGATTTCTGGCTCTCACAGACCTGTAACTTCTTCTTTAAGAGGCTCCTCTGTCCTCCACTCGTTACCTGTATTAATGGCATCTGTTTGAACTTGTTATCAGTATAAAAGACACCTGTCCACAACCTCAAACAGTCACACTCCAAACTCCACTATGGCCAAGACCAAAGAGCTGTCAAAGGACACCAGAAACAAAATTGATATTAATACTTTTTACCCAGTCTTTTACAAATCTTGGAAATGTATGTGGCTTCTACAAGATGGATGTAACTAACTACAGCAATTCAGTGTGCATGGCTGCATGGGGGCGCACTAGAGCGGAATGATTCTTCTCTCCGACTGGCTGGATGCCCTAATGGATGGAGCAGAATACCTGTGCTACCAGCTACTGTTTGTGTGTGTTTGTCTTTTTGTGTCAGTGTGAAAATGGAACCGAAGGAGGCCTTGGGGATGTGTCTCCCACACGACCATGGTTCTTCTGTGTCCATGCATAATAAAATAATGGACATGGGGTTCTGTTGTGACTTCTGCAAAGCTGTCACCAAGAAGTTCAGCACGAAGGACAGACGAATATACTTAATTTACAAGTAAAGGTAGGCCTAATACATTTTCCTTTGCCATTTGGGGATTAGGCTACTGTTGAATGAACATGAGAATAGACAACATCCCTTTGATCAATCAATCAAATGTATTTATAAAGCCCTTCTTACATCAGCTGATGTCAAAGTGCTGTACAGAAACCCAGCCTAAAACCGCAAACAGCAAGCAATGCAGGTGTAGAAGCACTTAATTTATCAAGCTAGAATTGTGTTTTGATGAGACACTTTTTTGATGTTAACTGATTTTTCTGTCATTTTGATTGTTGATATTGACATTTTGTTAGAATCTTATTTAATATATACATATATTATTCCAAACATTAAGAACACTTGCTCTCCTAAACCTGAGACATGACATAGACTGACCAACTGAATCCAGGTGAAAGCTATGATCCCTTATTTATGTCACTTGTTAAAATAAATCCACTTTAAATCAGGGTAGATGAAGGGGAGGAGACAGGTTAAAGAAGGATTTCTAAGCCTTGAGACAACTGAGACATGGATTGTGTATGTGTGCCATTCAGAGGGTGAATGGGCAAGACAAAACATGCAAGTGCCTTTGAACGGGGTATGGTAGTAGGTGACAAGACGCAATGGTTTGTGTCAAGAACTGCAGCGCTGTTGGGTTTTTCACTCTCAATAGTTTCCTGTGTATATCAAGAATGATACACCACCCGAAAGGACATCCAGCCAACTTAACACAACTGTGGGAAGCATTGGAGTCAACATGGGCCAGCATCCCTGTGGAATGCATTTGAAACCTTGTAGAGTACATGCCCCGACAAATTGTGTTTGGTATACTCAGTGCATGTGTGTGTAATAATATTTCATACAATTTCATTGTATTCTAAGCGTGTGTATCTAGGCTAAATTGGTATTTACATTTGGTGAACATTTTTGGTCAATTTCTTTTAATAGCCACTCAGGTTTTTGGAGCTATCTGTTGTATGGATGAACTTGGGCTTCATCAAGGTTTATTTGTGAATAAATCTGGCATGGATAATAGCCAGTGCCTACCCAGCCACCGACCTCACCGCACGTCACTGGCCTGTTGACATTTACAGAGACATCTGAAGGCGCTAAAGGTATAGAATATGTTGAGAAACAAAGAGAGAAGGAATGAATGAAAGAGTGAGAGAGAGCAAAAGAAAAACGGGAGGTTGTCAGTAGCAATGTGTCTTTCACCACTAATGAGATCTGAAAGCTGGAGAAACACAGAGGCACTGACAACAGCCCTGAGAACACCACTCTCCTCCTTTCACCCTCTCCCTCACACACACATACACACACAGTTTGTCATTCTTCACACCGTGTCTCAGTCTCACATCAGTACATCTCCTATCCACATCACTCTCTTTTCACCTACCCTCCCACCACCAATAAAACTTTAAATGTTATACAAAAATATAGCCCTTGATCATGACTCTCAGTTCCATTACATTACACATAAGAGTAATTGGATGAAGGCGTCTTCTATAGGGGCACCTTTTGTTAAGATCTCAGATGCTTGGTCTGAACATTAACATGCATCGCTTGCGGTATGGTTTTGGAAGCATAATAACCTTATCTTTCATATCAGCAAGAAATAATGTTCTAAAAACAAAAGGTTAACTTGATACACACCTTGATAGGGTTACGGTTAGTGTTCCCACATGGCCATATCTCCATGTTACAGTGCTTGTTTACGGAAAACAGACGGCAGATAAGCGGCGACCATCTGTGCTAATTAGCCATCTAGCATGCTCAGAACACCTGTGTGTAAGCATAACTCGGGAAGTGTAGCGGAAGTGTAGTATCGTCGGATGGGGAGGCACTTATAGCTGTATGGATCTGTGCAAAACTGCTACAGTAAGTGTTATCTTTTTTATTTGAAGGATTCTTTCTCGCCGATGAAAGATAAGGGCCAAATGTTTCGAAAGCCTTATTGAAAGTGATTATTATTGACATTTGTAAACGTTAAAACACAGCGTAGGGATTGTAGTTCACATGAGACAGTCGTGGGTGAAGCTAATGGCTAAAGATTGTAGGGAGAAGGCAGAATGCCGCCTAGAGTTAGAGCTAACAAAGATTCTGCTATTTATCTGCTCATGTCTTTAACAAGCAATGGTTTTGAAAATGCACTAGACAGAAAAAAATGCACTAGACAGAAAAACACCATAAGAGGTTGGGTGAAATAAGACCTTGATAAAGGGATGTTTTAGTCATTACAATCCTGTAAAGTTATCATAATCATAATATAATCATTTGTAATAATCATTTGTATTCACACTACACACACTTTTTTTTCTCCATGTGAAGTAAGACAAAAACTAAATGTCTCTATTGCAGTGATGACAAGAGGCGATAGGGGAGGGACATAAACAGTCATGTCACTAGACAGTCATGTCACTAGTATGTGAGAGTTCTATTCAGGCCATTTGGCTCCTCACCTGTAGCTGATTGCTGCTCGTGCCTTGTGGCTTTTGCCCCATGTGTTACAAGCCGGAAATAATATATACACAAACTGCTGTGTGTGCTAACATTTTTGTTTATTCTAGAGCTAAGATAAGTTATCAACGCGCTTATAAGACTATAAATGACACAGAAAGGCAACTATAAGGTCATACAGAATGGGACGATGTGTAAGAGCGGAAAGAGGGAGCACAGGAACTTTGTGCGAGAGGGCGGGGGAGCAGAGCGCGCGACTGTCAAGAGGAGAGAGGAGGAAATCTAACAAGTGAGAAAACTGTTGCATTTTGGTAAAGACGCTTATCAGTGGATTAAAATATGAAAATCTACAATAATTATCTTTAGAATATCTTGGAGCATAGAAAGGAAGTGAAAAGTTAATTAGATAAGTGGTGGCCTAAGTCACTATTTTGTTCCCTCTGTCTGCCTTGGGTGTTGATGACCAACGAGTGACCTGTTACTCACTGACTGGAAAAATAATCAGTCGGCATAACGACGATTCGTTGTATTAAGAGAAAAACAAAAGTGAATTTGCTGTTAGTTTTCGAGTTGATCTGACTATTCCAGAGCTTGACAACTCACGGAGACGACGGTGAGGATGCGCTGTCTTCACTGTTTTCTCGACCACGTTGAAAGTCTACCTGCGCGAAACTGAAGGGTTCACCTTCCCACAGCGTATCTCAGATCATCGACACTTCTATTGTGCAGCAAGGAGCAAAAGGTGAGCGATATAAAACACAGATATTTTTTAAAGATTTGTTTGAAATAGCCTCGATCTCTCGGAGATATTTATATTTTCACTAGGCCAACATAAGAAACATGTATGGTCACATTAAATATCGGAATGTGTGTAATTAAAAATGCTTGAATAAAGTTATAAAGTTACTGATAATTCATTGAATATCCTAAAAATGAACTAATCTAGACTACTATGCAAAGCACATTTTTTTGTTTCAAATTATTTTTCGGCGTGGCTGTTATTCATAATTGTATTATTACAATTAGTTTTGTTATTATTCCAAAGATGAAGTAGTCTCACATGTATTCATGTATTGCACAAATGTAACCATTTAAGTCTACTAGTTTTGAATCAAGTTACTCTACAGTAGTCCTAAACCTCTTTCATTTTCACATAAAATTATGAATTTAAACAATTTGTATTGGATATCAATATTTAAACTCTGCTTTGCAGTAATTGTGTAAGTGATTAGAATTGTGTTAATGGTTAGATATTATCAACACTTCTTTGTATCTTATGCATATGGTTGAGCTATAGTAATCAAGGCAATTAATATAGGGAATCAAATACTCTATTAATTTAGTATATTTCCTTCCTAATTTAATATATTTCCTTCCCCCAATAGAATGCTCCTGGCACAAGATGTCTGATTTACAGGCGAGCAGTGGAACCTTACATATTCTCTGCTACGACTCAACTCACCACAAAAAAAACCAGAGAAGCAAGTTTTTATGAGGAACATAACATTTTCTCAGTACTGTTTCAATAAATACTGACTTTTGAAAAAAAATCACCTTCCAACAACCATATCTGAGAGGGGAATTTGTTAGTCTACCCAAGAGGAAAACAGACCCAGGATTAAGCGATGAAAAGTACATAGAGAAAGAGAAACACAAGGAAGGAGGAATAGGAACAAATACAAGAGATTTAAGCGCTCTTTCATTCCTCTCCACTCATCCTTGGACCAGACAAGTGAGTGCCCTTCACTGAATGCCGTGGGTGAGATGGACTCCTTTGGGAATACTGGAGCAGACCCCACCTGACAGCTCTCCAACTGAGAAATATAAGGACATTCCACCAGGAGATTCTGCTGCCATTCTGGCTGAAAAATATTTATATTTTTAGAGAACCCTCTAGAACAATCTACACTCCATCCCAGGGAAAAACCTTGCATTTAACCTTCCAAAGAACTGGATGTGGAACTTAGTCAATTTCAACCCGTGTCTGTAACACTGAGGTGTCCACACTCAACTGGCTGGTTTCACCTCTAGCCCTCTGAAAGAAAATAACATACTACATTTGATATCAGTGAGCTCTTTACTGAAAAGAAGGATGAAGAAAGTGAATAAATATTGTTTTGCAGATTAAACATTTTACGTTAAAAAATAAATGTGGAGAAAAAGGTTTTGACAAATTAGAGGATAAACCTAGAAAAACATTTTAAAAAATGAACGGAATGAAAACATGTTTTGTATTCTCTTCCTGACATTTGACTTCAACGACTCATGACTTTGCGACATTGAGCTTTGCTGTTCCTTAAGTGTCCTATATCATCTCATTCCTGTCTTTACGTTGAAATCTCCTATATTTATAGTCTTTCCTCACAACCCTCCTACCTTTTCACTCTCCCTCATTTACATCTTATTTCCCTTAGGTAAAATTAACTACTTCACCCCCTACTCCCAGTGTAGAACCTCTCTGTCCCATCGCCTTTCCCCCTTTAGCCCCTCTCTCACCATCTCTCCCCCTAGTCCTGGTTTTCCCAGAGTTCATTCTGGCCGGCACCACCATTCCGGCCAAGGGGGAGGAGGACTTCCTCACTCTGGCCGCCTCCCGGCTCAGCCGCAGGAAACGTGTCATCGGGGCAGGAGTGGGCGTGGCTATGGTGCTGGTGCTGCTGGTTGCCATCCCCTTATTGGTTCACACCACCAAAGGGGGGGCGTCTGGAGGCGGGAGCACCCATTATGAGATGCTCGGCAGCTGCAAGATGGTGTGCGACTCTTTCACCCCCCCACAGGGCAGCCACGAGCTGACCGCTGTCTCCCCCCAACCCCCAGACTTCACAGGGAGAAGGGGCAAGTCTGGGTTTCGTGGGAGCCCTGGCCCCCCAGGCCCCAGAGGTCCCACAGGAGAACCAGGCAAGCCAGGCCCCCCTGGTCCCCCCGGCCCTGGCCCAGGGGGCTACATCCCCTCCTTCTACAGCCCCAAGATCGCCTTCTACGCTGGCCTCCGCAAACAGCATGAAGGGAGTGAGGTGTTGAGGTTTGACGACGTAGTGACCAATGTGGGGAACTACTATGAACCCAGTACTGGCAAGTTCACCTGCCCCCTACCTGGCATCTACTTCTTCACCTACCATGTCCTGATGAGGGGCGGAGATGGGACCAGCATGTGGGCCGACTTAAAAAAGAATGGACAGGTGAGACAGAGAGGAGTGTGTGTGTTGTTGTGTGTGTGATGAGTTAGACAGGTTAGCACACAATTAATCCTACACTAAAAGTCAACAGTTCAGCTGATTTAGTCTAAGAACCCCTGATACACCTATGCCTACTTGTATCACTTCTACTTCCATTATCCTATAATATGTGTTTCTTCTTGTCAGAGGCCTCTCTGAAAAAGAGAAAGGGTTATAATCGTGGTTTGGAACCAAAAGTATTTTACAATGTTTTTGTTCCGAACAGAACCCCTATTTCTTTCATTCCGTTCCGGTGTTCCGACCAAAAAAGAAAGTTCTGAACTGGTTCGAAACCAAAAAAGTAACTGTTCATATAGTTCCTTTTCGTACTTGTTCATACTTATTAAAACCTATCAAATCAACATATTTTTTTTACAAAAATATCTCCTTAATTTACTTCACCAGTTAGCAGAAACAGAGAAGCTTGCTATGGAATGTGTAAGTTAGTTGTTTACATGTTTGATTGGTCAGATAAGTGCAGGCACTAGATGCAAATGAAATTTCACCAGTGGGGAGGGGGCGAGAGTTAGGAGTAAACATGGAGGGGGCTTGGCTTGAAGCGCTGAACATCATGACATGACCTGAACTGGAATGTGTTTAGGTTATAATTAGCATGATAACTTCACATAATTATATACCCGACATTAGGAATTTAACAGGAATAATAACATTATTAACCAGTTCTCAAGATTTGAAAGTAACGGTTCTGTTCTGGAAGACTACAGATCTTTCCAGACTACCCAGCCACATCATTCTGGCCAAACTGACGTTTATTCTCCACGATGAGTCTGTATTTGCCTCCCTCACCTACGATATCTAGAATGCTAACACATTCTGACCATTCTGATTGGTCCCAGAAACTAATAGGTTGGGCCAGACCCGGCCTTCATGATGACGTTATCAACTTTGATACTCTGATTGGTTAGATTTCTTAGAGACGATCCAATCGCTGATGAATTTGCTTTGTACATCGCCCCTCATTTTGAAGTCACACAAACGACTTCTAGGATGGCAGATTCATACTGAATGTATGTAGTGATCGATAAGAGTGGAATTCAGGGTGAGTTGTCAGGCACCTAAAGTTCACTTTCATTGCCGGTTCTGTTTCCGTTCCTTGAACAATTTAATTATTTTTCGGTTTTCGGTTCTGTTCCCTGAACCGGTTCCAAGCTCTGATTATAATAGGTATTTTGGAGTTGTATGCATATGTGTCTTCATGCTCAGTCAGTAAAGCATGGCGCTTAGGTCGTGGGTTCGATTCCCGTTGGGGCCATCCATACGTGAAATTTAGGCTCGCATGACTGTAAGTCGCTTCGGATATAAGCGTCATATTATCTTTTGAGTCAAAGTTAATTTGCAAGGTTTGTTAAGAGATTTAGAAGCCCGTTTGCCTAATTGAATATCCAAGTACCTTGAGACAATTTTTGTCTGGTAGGAAGCTTAACCAGAGGACCTACATTTTACACAAGTATACTCAGAGTGTTATTGTTTAAACATGAAAGAACAGAGAATTAGAACGCTTACATATTCCAATCAACTAGGAAGTATGTCAACACTAACCATTTAGCTTATAGGCCGAATGACATGGGTTGAACGTTTAGGCATAACATACTTCCATTTGGTATTCTATTATTGGTAAGATTGTGGGATGGCCATAAATAACAATGGCACATGTTTGAAGGATGAAGGATGAATTAGCAAAGCAATCTAGATTAAACATAAACATTTAAACAAGGAAAGTTGAGGTAAAATAGATTATTTTGCAGACAGAGTAGAATGAGAATAAAATAACTCGTCCAACATTTGTATAAGCACAAGTAAGCCCTCACTTAATAATTCAACAATCCATTTTCTCTGGATATCATCAAAAGGCTTTTTAAAAAGTTCCCTAAAGATATAGTGAATTGCTCCTGGAGGACACAGAGAAAATGAAGGCCTAAAGTGCCTGAACGGCAAACTGCACACACCAAGCTGGAATGGAATGGAAGACAAAAAGTGTAACACTTTGCTAGGTTCCACCTCCTGATTTGGGCAGCAGGAGAGAAAGGCAGTGACAGCTATGCGATCAAGAGGATAACGATCCTCCACATTTATGTGGAGTGACGCCAAAACGCAACAGCTGGCTACTGTCCTCTGAGATTCTCCGGCTTTAACATCAATAAATAAACAAGCAAAAAATTAAATACAAATAATAGCCATCTGGAGATGACAAGCTTGAGGAATTAAACCCTGACTCTATTGAGGTTTCATTTTGACGTGTGTGGTGTGGAACAGAAGAGCTACACAGAGGGATTACCATAGAGGAATAGAATACGACTCACTTTGCATTGTGTTTGATGAAACACTGGTGGTTGATTTCTTTACACATAATTTAAAAGCTGTGTAGTCAGGCAGCGGTGTGTTGCTAAGTCGACCCTGACCCTGATAGCTACTGCTTATTCAGGACAGATTGGTAGGCATCAACAACTTGAACCAATCCATCATAAAATCTCTATAAAACTGTCTTCAGGGGAAAAGCTGAGTTTAATATTTCTTACCCTTTATAAATTAGTACAAACAATTACAACTAAGTGTAAGTGTAACTAACCTGCCTTCATCAGATAATTTTTACTGGGTTGAATGTATACCCCCAACCAAAGAACTCAAGTCCAGTCAAGCACTTATCCACTACAGCCATAAAGGAAGGATGTTAGGGGTTTTGCATCGTACTCTGGTCAAATTTCAAGTGTTGGCCTTACTGTAATACTGTATCTCAATCATCTAACCATCTCCCTGTAAAAATAGGCAGAGTACATGTTACCATATAGGCATAGTACATGTTACCATATAGCAGAGTACATGTTACCATCTCCATTATATAAATGTTACTTACCCAATTGGTGGTGGAATGGATGTGACTAGTTCTGGTACATTTTTAAATGATAACGTCTATTATAAGGGCGCGTTCGTTAAATCACTCTGGCTATCTACTCTTATTTCAGAACACGCTCGTCTGACAAATTTCCAAACACTCAACACCAATTGAATAGGGCCGGTGTCACTAAACGTCGGCAAAAAAAGCGTCATTTAAATTGTTACCAGCAGCACATTTAGTCACCAACGCTCTGGATAACATGAAAACAGCCTAACCAGCTCTGCTAGGTTGGGTAAAATGGTCAGAGTGAGGGGTTCTCTTATTTGTGTCTGGAAGTAGCTAGCTAGTTAGCCAATGTTAGCCAGTTAGCTTGGGTGCTTGACTGTCGTTGTGAAGCCAGAACACTCGGATCAACCCTACACTACTCCACGGCCAGGGTGTCCAGTGTGCGCTCTGAACGCTCCGAGAACGAAACGCTCAGAATTTACGAACGGACAATCTGACAACACTCTGGCACTCCAGATTGAATTTACGAACGCACCCTAAATTACCATTCATTTTTTAAATCCTTGGATCCTGTATCACCCTGGCACTTCGCCCAGCTTTCCCAATACACCCATAACACAGGCTTTTTATTTGACCAGGTCTATTAAGAGGTAGATTCCGCTCTGCCTCCCTGCTCATTGATTTGACAGGGTGTGAATAAAGTGCACAGTAAAGAAGATGGACAGGAAAATGCCAGGGATAATTGGTAGACCTTGTTTGTTGCGTGCTGTCACTGAAATTGTCATTCCTGTCCTGTACCGGCGTTAAATAATTCATGGCCTTTAGATTAGATCCTCTCCCCCTCCCCCCCCCCCCATCGCTTCTGGCTTGTCTATTGGCTTGCCCATTAATTATCTTTTCCATCAACTAAATTATTTAACCCAATTCAGTGCCCATCCCCCTTTCACAGGCCCACTCCACTTCGCGGTCCCACTTTGCAATGAATAGACAAGAGCTCTTATAGGGGAGCTAACTGATGGGATCAATTACAAAAACACAACCCTGGGAGAACATTGCATAGCCAACACTAGAGACCAACAGATCAACGTCAAAGTTACAGCAAGGAGTACCAATATCAATGTCAATGTTTGGTATTTGCCGTGTGTAGGCATACTGTTTGGATTGTGTCAGAAATCGAAAAATGTGATTTGTCTGTTGTAGCTCCCCCTCCCATGTCCCATTTGAGTTGTTGTACCTGTCCATCTGAGTATCCAGTCAATAACTCTAGTTTTAAACAAGGCAACAGCAAACATGTCGTCCCCCACGAAAATCCATTATGGTGGACCTAATAGGTCCCTGAGGCATATTTGTTGGGACCCTATGTACAGTGCATTTGAAAAGTATTGATACCCCTTGACTTTTTATACATTTTGTTACGTTACAGCCTTATTCTAAAATTGCTTTCAAAAATGTTTCCTCATCCATCTACACACAATACCCCATAATGACAAAGCGAAAACAGGTTTATAGACCTTTTTTGCAAACAGAAATACCTTATTTACATAACTATTCAGATCCTTTGCTATGAGACTCGAAATTGAGCTCAGGTGCATCCTGTTTCCATTGATCATCCATGAGATGTTTATACAACTTGGTTGGAGTCCACCTGTGGTCAATTCAATTGATTGGGCATGATTTGGAAAGGTACACACCTGTCTATATAAGATTCCACTGTGGATGTCGGAACAAAAACTAAGCCATGAGGTCGAAGGAATTGTCCGTAGATCACCAAAGCAGGATTTTGTTGAGGCAGAGATCTGGGGAATTCTATCCTCCTGATTCTTGCTTACAAACAAAAATGAAAGCAGGAAGCTCTAGTGACTCGGTCAATAAAAAAGTGGTCAGATTAAGCAGATGCTAAGCTACAGGACTGTTTTGCTAGCACAGACTTGAATATGTTTCAAGATTCTTCTGATGGCATTGAGGAGTGCACCTCATCAGTCACTGACTTCATCAATAAGTGCATCGATGATGTCGTCACCACAGTGACTGTACGTACATACCCCAACCAGAAGCCATGGATTACAGGCAACATCCACACTGAGCTAAAGGGTAGGGCTGCCGCTTTCAAGGAGCGGAACTCTAACCCGGAATGTTATAAGAAACCACGCTATGCCCTCCGACGAACAATCAAACAGGCATAGCATCAATACAGGACTAAGATTGAATCGTACTACACCGGCTCCGACGCTCGTCGGATGTGGCAGGGCTTGCAAACTATTAAAGACTACAAAGGGAAGCACAGCCTGCCCAGTGACACGAGCCTACCAGATGAGCTAAATTACTTCTATGCTTGCTTCGAGGCAAGTAACACTGAAACATGCATGAGAGCAACAGCTGTTCCGGATGACTGTGTAAATCAGTCATCACGCTCTCCGCAGCCAATGTGAGCAAGACCTGTAAACAGGTCAACATTCACAAGGCCGCAGGGCCAGATGGATTACCAGGAAGAGTTCTCCGAGCATACGCTGACCAACTGTCAAGTGTCTTCACTGACATTTTCAACCTCTCCCTGTCTGAGTCTGTAATACCAACATGTTTCAAGCAGATCACCATAGTCCCTGTGCCCAAAGAAGCAAAGACTACCGACCCGTAGCCCTAATGTCTGTAGCCATGAAGTGCTTTGAAAAGGCTGGTCATGGCTCACATCAACACCATTATTCCAGAAACTCTAGACCCACTCCAATTTGCATACCACACCAACCGATCCACAGATGATGCAATCTCTATTGCATTCCACACTGCCCTTTCCCACCTGGACAAAAGAACACCTATGTGAGAATGCTATTCATTGACTTCAGCTCAGTATTTAATACCATAGGGCCCTCAAAGCTCATCACTAAGCTAAGGACCCTGGGACTAAACTGACGGGCCTCCCCAGGTGGTAAGGGTAGGTAACAACACGTCTGCCACGCTGATCCTCAACACGGGGGCCCCTCAGGGGTGCTTACTCAGTCCCCTCCTGTACTCCTTATTCACTCATGACTACACAGCCAGGCACAAGCCATAAGACTCCTGAACATCTAGTCAAATGGCTATCCAGACTATTTGCAATACACCCCCCTTTACGCTGCTGCTACTCTCTGTTATTGTCTATGCATAGCTGCTCTTTAATTATTTGTTACTTAAATTTCTTGATTTTTTTGTAGGTATTTTTCTTAAATCTGCATTGTTGGTTAAGGGCTTGTAAGCAAGCATTTCACTGTAAGGTCTACCCCTGTTGTATTCGATGCATGTGACAAACACAATTAGATTTTATTTGATTCTTAAATGGAAGAAGTTTGGAACCACCAAGGCTCTTCTTAGAGCTGGCCGCCCAGCCAAACTGCGCAATTGGGGGAGAAGGGCCTTGGTCAGGGAAGTGACCAAGAACCCGATGGTCACTCTGACAGAGCTCCAGAGTTCCTCTTTGGAGATGGGAGAACCTTTCAGATTGACAACCATCTCTGCAGCACTCCACCAATCAGTAAAAGGCACCTAAAAGACTCAGACCCTGAGAAACAAGATTCTCTGGTCTGATGAAACCAAGAATGAACTCTTTGGCCTGAATGCCAAGCGTCACATCTAGAGGAAATCTGGCACCATACCTACGGTGAAGCATGGTGGTGGCAGCATCATGTTGTGGGGATGTTTTTCAGCAGCAGGGACTGGGAGACTAGTCAGGATCAAAGGAAAGATGAGCAGAACAAAGTACAGAGAGATCCTTGATGAAAACCTGCTCTAGAGCGCTCAGGTCCTCAGACCTCACCTCCCAACTGGACACAGCCAAGACAATGCAGAAGTGGCTTCGGGGCAAGTCTCTGAATGTCCTTGAGTGCCTAGTCGCTCCCCATCCAACCTGACAGAGCTTGAGAGGATCTGCAGAGAAGAATGGGAGAAACTCTCCAAATACAGTAGTGTCATACCCAAGAAGACTCGAGGCTGTATTCGATGCCAAATAGGCTTCAACAAAATACTGAGTAAAGGGTCTGAATACTTATGTAAATGTCAAAAAAATTCAAACAACCCGTTTTTGCTTTGCCATTATGGGGTATTGGGTGTAGATTGATGAGGGGGAAAAATGATTTTAGAACAAGGCTGTGATGTAACAAAATGTGGAATAAGTCAAGGGGTCTGAATACTTTCCGAATGCAATGTACCTTCATGACTTTAGGTAAATCGGGGTGAGGGGCGTGGCATTTCAAAGTTAGTATTTTCCACCTCTTGTTATAGCGCCATCATCTGGCCAATCAGTCTAATTTAGCAAAATAACGGATCTCTTTGGCAAGATGTTTTCGGAAGAATCGGGCCAGTGGTGTCTGAGATATCGTGTGGGTTAGCTAGACTCATATCCCTGAGCCTGTGTGCCAAATTTCATCACTCTGATACTTTGACTTTTTCTGCCAACTTTACCATACCACCAACTTTTTTTCAGCCCTTGTATCTGAAAGGTATTGCCGGTATCAAAGCTAAAACATTTATTTCCGCCTAATGACCTAGTAATCATTTTGGTACATTTCTGCCTACGGCTTAGTATGAAACGTGCCCGTAATGCTGTGGCAGCATTGGCACACACTAAGCTCTTAAACTCTTGATGGTAATCAATCAATGCCAGATTTTGTTTTTACTGATTCTCTGTTTGGATATTGGTTAGGCTACAATTAGGCTGGGGAAATGTTAGCTGAGGTGAGTGCTGCTCATGGTCATCTTGTCTAGTTGGCTCATTTATTAGAACATTTTGCCAACATGTTATGTAGTTTAACAAGTGGATTATTTTGCTCTTCACTCCCAGTTGCTTAGTATCCTAGGCCTACTCCTGACCAAAAGCCTGTGACTTCACTGACTTGTCTCAATTAATGTGATTTTGTTTCACTGAATCTCCGTCTGTAGGCTATTTGGTTAAGTAGTTTCTGGCTGGGCAAATAAGTGGAAGTGGTAGCTCATCTATTTGTTTGCTCATCTAACACTGATCAGACACATTTAGCATGCAATAATGTACCAGAAACCAAGTGGAGGCCTATTATTTTGCTCGATCACATATAGGCAACTCCAAAAGTCCACCAGAGGTTATGAAATATGAACACGAGTCTCACATGCTTATGAAAATAGGATTGCTATTATTTTCTATGGGTATCATGATGAAGATATTGTCAATGTATGCCTGCACCCTAACGAAGTGGAGTGCGGGTAGGAAAGAGATTCATTGTGGCTCTTTTTCAAAATATCACTTTTTTATAAGACAGCGGTTCCACACATTCCAGTGACACAAGTTGTGTAGGAAAAAATATTATTTGTGTTTTATTCTGTTGTATTCCATTATATTTTTACTACAAAATATGTGTGTTAACTGTGATTGGGGTATTAATGAACAAAATAATGAACTATTGATTTCATTCATTTGGACATAACATAATTAAACCCAAAATATACCATTCTATTGTTTTGAAAATACATTTTATTAGTCTTATAATATTTCTTAGGACCTGCCTAAACAAATGAATAATGAATGTATTTTTGATGGTGTATATTACTACTGCTACCACTTGTTGCCGACATATTCACGTGAGGTATACATTTGTATGCAGGCAAGAATGTGGTAACAATGGGCCTGTTTGTAAGGGAGTCATATAAACATGGCCCAATACATTTTTAAGGCCAAAATACAGTAAATCCTATGTGAATGCAGTAAGAGGCAAACAGATCAAGAGATATAAACACGTGCCCGTTATAGCGCCACAGTGTGGTCGATATGAATGTTCTTGCATATGTTGAGTCTTGACAGTGTTTGCAACATATGTGTGTTACAATACGAATATCCTTGACTGATTTATATGCATGTACAATATGAATATCCTTGACTGATTTATATGCATTTATGTGCCAGACCACACCCACGTAATTGCTTATTGGTCAATAGCGGTTGTGTTGTTTTGGGTACTAGTATGGAAAATATTGACTTGAGAGAACTTTGTCCATAGATGCCACATGTTAAGTTTCGTGCAGATCGGTCATACCGTGCCAGAAGAGTAGCGTTTTAAGTGTTTTTCACAAAATCCTAAATGGTGAAAAATCCATCACGGCGGAGCTAATGAGTTCCTGAGTCATATTTGTTCCTTGTGAGGAGAGGGACCTATGTACCGAATTTCATGACTTTAGGTCAATCGGGGTGAGGGGCTTGGCCTTTCAAAGTTAGCATTTTCAATCAATATAGAGCCACCATCTGGCCAATCAGTGTAATGTTATAAATGCCATATCTCTATGGCAAGATGCAACATTCACCCAAGTTTAATTAAAATCGGGCCAGTGCGGTCTGAGATATCACATGTGACTAACGTACGAATGTACTAACGGACAGAGACAGATATACAGTTCCCTCCCCGATTTTCATCGGGGGGAGAATTATTATGTACTGTAAGTGTGATTTTCATTGACTATAACTCAAAGGGCAGATCTAGGTTGTGTGTTTAAATTATGTCATATTGACACAGAGATGCAGTTTATCCGCAGCACGTCAAAGGGAGGTGGGATTAAGACACAGCCAGGGGAGAGATGACTGTAAAGGGAGGCAGGCTGCAGACAAGTGGGGCGACAGAGAGATCAAGAGAGGAGAGAAAGATGGATGGATAAACAGAGGAAAGCGGACATAGGGGGATAAGAGACACAGCTACAGCAAGGCCAACATGAGAGGGTAGGATCAGATCAACATAAAGAAGAAAGATGAAGATGGATAGAATGAACGAAAAAGGGGAGATGGAGTGAAAGAGAACAAGGCCAGTGTAAGGACAGAAAGGTAGAAGAAGTTAAATGAATCAAAGACCTTATTGACAGTCGTAGATCTCTGAATATCTGATATTGCTAAATGAATGATGAATCCTTCACGTGTTCCTTGACATCTTTCCAGTGTACCTATTAGACATCTATGATTAGGAGGGAAATTACATCTGATCCTCACAACTGACAAGCCTGCATACCCTACTGAGCCGTCAGATCTCTACTCTCCATGTTTCTTAAGCCACCAAACGATTTTTGTTAAAGCAAGTGACCTTTCCTATGAATTTATAATTTACAACCAATATAGATTTTGCCCTTTTGCGATGATGAGCTGGGAGTGGGATTATCATGAATATTTATAGCCGGTGCATGGATTGGTCATTTTGGGAGTGTCTAGGCCCATCCCTCATGTTGGCCGCATATTTCTTCTCTGACTAATAGTTTATGATGAGTCCAGTGCAGAGCTGCTGCTAACCCATTTAGACCCAACATGTCTGCTCAGAAGCTTTGTGCCACTTGTGACACCATGTCCCCATTACAGGACTGTGGCATTTAGTTTGATTTGACCTATTGGAAAAGAGACCTGGAGGACAGACCGAGCACTAATTAAGCCCAACACAACATTGGAACTGCTGCCCTGATTCCTGCTTCACATGGCTCAACTCTTTGCACTTCTCACAGAGGATATACAACTGGAGAGTTAGTGTATTTTCCATTCAGTTGGATAGTGCAGTGTCAATATGGGACATAATATGTCCTCTGCTCTAATGTTGGACCATATCCCTTCTAAAGTGAACATGACTGTGTTTTCGTATCAGTGTTTTTGATACGAAAACACAGTCATGTTCACTTCAGAAGGGATCCGGTCCAACATCAACTCAATTAGCTCATTAATTTAGGATGCTAGTAGCTAATTTCTGGGCAACTGTGTGACACATTGTGTGAATCGCTATATCTTATTTAGTGGGCCTGACGTGTCCGCTGTCAGGATTAGTAGCTACTAATCACTGTGGGTTTCAGTGGAGGTTTAGAACAGCCTTCCAGATATTGTCTGCTACACAGGAATTAATGACTACATTTGTTTTGCCTTTCCCTTGCTTGTCACGTCCTGACCATAGAGAGCATTTATTTCCTATGGTAGAGTAGGTCAGGGTGTGACTAGGGGTTCTAGTTTATATTTTCTATGTAGGGTTCTAGGTTTATTTTCTATGTTGGTGAGTTGTATGATTCCCAATTAGAAGCAGCTGGTAATTGTTGTCTCTAATTGCATTTTTCCAACTGTGGGTTATGGGATATTGTTTATGTTTGGAGTTAGTGCACATAGCACCTCAGTAGTCACGGTTTGTTTGTTTATTGTTTTGTTAAGTTTCACTTCTTTAATAAATGATGTGGAACTCAACGTACGCTGCGCCTTGGTCCGTTAATTCTACAAACGACGTGACATAACTTGTCATCCAGCTTTTGTAAGACATACAGGTGACTTTGAAACTGTAACAGCAAAGCTTATATTTAATTGCATATTCATTACTCTTCCTGTACATTTATTGTATAACCATAAACACAACTTTGCATTACATCACTACATTATATAGTAGGGCACATTTTCCAAACAATGTTTCATAAGTCAGGGTGGCAGGGAGCTTAGTGGTTAGAGCATGGATGGGCAACTTTGATGGGGGTGGGGGCCACAAAAAAATCTGAACTCATCACGATGGGTCACAGTGGCTCGCGGGTCGGCGTATTCACATCCATATCCACACATGCATTCAGAGCTGGCCCTAGCCTTTTGGGGGTCCCAAGTTAAATTTTGTTGTGGGATCACCCCCTACCTTCTGAGCAAAACATTTTAGCAGCCCCCCCCCTCTTGACATCAGAGACAAAGTAAGGTTAGAGTTAATTTCCTGCAAATGTACACACTTTGCCATGTCGTAGAGAGAAGATTTTGCAATTGTATAACTAATATCAGGCAATTGCAATTATACTCGTTTTGCCATGTGGCAGTGAGAAAAATTAGCAGTTTTACAGCTAATTTCCTGCAATTCTACACATTTAGCCATAGAGTGGATTGTGATGTTTGCCGTTTTTAATATGATATCTGAGTGAGAGTGACTAACAAAATCAATGGGGAGTGAGTGAGAGTCACTACAAGTCAATGGGGGCCCCATGGTCAGTAATTTGACAATGATTTCTACAAGTTTAGATAGTCTAGCCAGCTAATTTACCAATCTAAAACATGTTAGCTGACATGGGCTAATTGATTGACTGTCCGTGACTGACATAACAAGAGAAAAACTGCTGATGCACAACCAAATTTCGAAATTGCACCTCTACAATTGTAACTCTTAACAATAAGTTGAGACCCCGTGGGCCTACAAAAGGGGACCCCCAGTTGCCCATCCCTAACTTAGAGCGTTGCGCTAGTAATCGAATGCCCAAGCTGATGAGGTGAAAAATCTGTCGATGTGCCCTTGAGCAAGGCACTTAATTCTAATTGCTCCAGGGTCGCCGTTGATAATGTCTCATTTCCAATTCACACATGCGTATTAATACACACTTGTACATGTGTGAAATAGGACAAATATAAGCACCCAGCTTATTAATATTATTAAGTCAGTACACCACAAATGCAGTTTTTCCATCTCTCTCTCTCACACACACACAGCCATGATACTGTGTTTCCATTCATTTCTTTAATTATCACTGAGGCATTAATACATTGCAGACTTGGGCCTCCCTTCGCTTTATTTTTCCTTCTTTTGTTTCATCTATGTTTTCCTTCTCATTTTGCCTCGCACAGTCCTTCAAAAGTTCATCCCAAAGGTTGGGTTTTCTCATTGAGTAGTGTTCAAATGTCAGAATTAGTTTGATAAATGCCATTTTTTGTGTAAGGGGGGATAAAGAACATTTAGCCCTTAGAGATCATGGAAATGTATATGACATTAGAAATATAACACTTGCAAGAATAGACAGTAAAGGCTAATAGTATGGCATTACCCATGACTCATGGTATTATATAATGAGGGAACTAAAGGTAGCCAATTAATAATTTCTCCCCACCATGACAGCTTGATCACTTTGTGAAAATATCATCAGTGTGAGATGTCTTAGAATTGGCTGACCATGTGAAGTAAATCAGTCACGTGATGTTTGCATGACCTGACCACACACATAGGTGGCATTGTAATCTGATGATATGGAGGAGAAAACGCTGGTTAGCAAGGCCCAAGAAAATATGTGTACGTGTCTGCGGGCATGCATGCTTGTGTGTCTGCCTTCCTGCGTGCTTGTATTGGTAAATATCCCAATAATTCCAATATTAATATTTTCCAAATTGTTAATAGGAGCCAGCAAATGACCAGTCACTGACTAAGTGGAACATTACTTAATGTCATTGCACAACCTTTGGCTGCTTCATAGTTGATGCTTTGCAGGTAGAGTCATCTGTAGCTGAAACCCCTTTATATCCAATTAAACTGTCTCCACCATTGGAACATTCCAGCCCAGAGCCAATTAGAGACTTTCTAATCAACGTCTTGACACCATCGGTCCAGTGTGTCATGGCAATATATTAGCATTTAGCATGCCAATTAGGGGTCAGACCCACACGGCTGCTAAAAGGCTTCCACAACCACCACCGTAATGGTATAAGAGCACACCTTAACACAGCACGGAGAGAGAGAGGAGAGAAAGAGAGAACCACAGCATTGTATAAACTGGATATTTCCATCAGTCCTCCATACCCCCTCCTCGACCCCTACCTCTCTACCCATATATATAGTGGTCCCACAGGTGAGTTTAAGAGACCCCTCTCAATCGTCTCGCTCCGCTCTGAGAGGTCTGTACATCACGGTGAATGAATCCTGTCACTTTTATTACCAGAGGAGCAAGGCACCACTGCAAAACACCAAAATAACAGACTACACAGACCCCCACCTCCCAAGTCTCATTCCTGCCTTCCAGAAATAGGTTATCTTGATCAGTTTGTTATCCAACAGGCTCCCTCCCTCCCCATCCCTCCAGGACCCCGCCAGTTTGTCTCCCCTCACCCCCGTCTTGTGCTTAGACTGTTAAAGTGCCACGCAGCTGCTCTCTCCTATGTTCTCTCATTCTAAATCTCTCTCACTTCCTCTCTTTTTCAAATTCTCTCTCCTCTCTTTACCTTTTTCCCCTGTACTTGCCTCTACGTCTCTGCCGCATGTTCTCCACGGCCTCTCTGCCTCCACCTCTACCTCCCGTGTCTTTTGCGCCCTTGCACCACCTCTGAGCTCTACTCTGTGTTTTTAGCTACCCCTCGCCATACCTCTCTCTCATATATATATATATATATATATGAAAAGTGGAGGCAGTGTTATCCTCCCTGTCATCCCACGGGCTCTCCCCAGCAGCAGCTCAAGTCGGCACAGCATTTGGCCAACAGACAGGAATTTACTCCCTTGTCGATATCAATCTCCACTGCAGTTGACAATAATCCTGATTTTCCTTCCTCTCTTTCACATTCCCACTGCACCCCCCCTCCTCCCCTCTTAAAGGAAACAAGGTTTAATTTTAATAGTTACTGAGAGACCAAAATCAGACTCACTGCTCTGGTTCTCTCAGACTGCTCCGCCTGTTCCTGTTGGCCCCTTGGCTTGACAAAATACAGTGTTTGGTAATGAAATCTTTTAAATTATGATTCATATTGACTTTTTTTTGAGCTTGTGGACTCAAAAACAGAACCATCTTTCATCTGTAATTGGTAGCCTATGCCCTGTTCATTTACACAAATTACTCTTTGCTGTTTGACAATGCAATTACTTTAGAGTTGAGGGTAATATCATAAATAACACTGTATGTACATGTACACTCATTTTCATATATTGGTTTCACTAACATAGTTTTAAAATGTAATATAATGAAGCTTCATTGTTGGGAAGAATAGCTGTTGAGGCACTAGGTTATATAGGAAGTACAATGCAACCATAAATTAATCAAAAACATGACACATTAAATGTCAGCGACTGCATATATTTTCTGCTGTCTGAGCCTTAGTGAAGTAATGTCCCCTATGGACCCATGCCAGAAAAGTCATAAATAACCAGGCCTTAGCAAATATAATTAACTGAATGACATGTTTAAAGGGTAATTGCAGGGAGGAGGGGTAAACACCAGCACTGTCATATTTCTTGTTGTGACCCTTTAACATGTGGGCTATTCAAATAGACAGAACGCTCATCGCATTTGCCCTTGAATTCAAGAGTGTGCAGTGTCATAGGTTAAATCAAATCTGGCCAATTTCTCTGAAAGTTTGAAAATTGGTTCTGTGAAAGATCCCAGAGCATTTGTTAGGTTGCTGCATATGTTCTCATAACACAAAAACTGTCCAGTTATGCTAATGATTATACAATGTTTGTATAAAACATTCACCTGATGTTGCAAGATATTTTGTTGTGGCAGTATGTTCTAAAAACATTACTTGGAAATGTGTTTTACTACTTCACCTGGAAGCCTAATGAGAACGTTTGGGGAATGTTCTGTGGTGGTTGTTACAGATGTGGTACACTATATTTTAGTGAATGTTGGAACATTCCAAGGTTATACATTACCAGTCAAACGTTTGGACACACCTACTCATTCAAGGGTTTTTCTAAAATGTTTTACTATTTTCTACATTGTAGAATAATAGTGAAGACATCATATGGAATCATGGAATCACCTACCAAAAGTGTTAGTTACTACAAAAATCTAAATATATTTTTTAAAGTAGCCACCCTTTGCCTTGATGACAGCTTTGCATCAGCTCTGGTGGACATTCCTGCAGTGAACATACTAATTGCACACTCCCTCAACTTGAGGCCACTCTAAAAGGTGCAGTTCTGTCACACAAGAAAATGCCCAAGCACAATGTAATGATCATGCTGTTTAAACAGCTTCTTGATACCTGTCAGGTGGATTGATTTTATTTTACCTTTATTTAACTAGGCAAGTCAGTTAAGAACAAAACCTTATTTTCAATGACAGCCTAGGTTTTGTTCTTAACTGACTTGCCTAGTTAAATGGGTTAACTGCCTGTTCAGGGGCAGAACGACAGATTTGTACCTTGTCAGCTCGGGGATTTGAACTTGCAACCTTCCGGTTGCTAGTCCACCGCACTAGGCTACCCTGCGACCCCACAATTATCTTGGCAAAGGAGAAATGCTCACTAACAGGGATGTATGGAAAAATTCTGGGATCTTTTATTTTTCAAATCAAATCAAATGTTAGCTCATGAAACCATGGGACCAACACTTTACATTTTTGCGTTTATATCTTTGTTCAGTAAATATATCTACAGTCCACCTGAGATACATAAACTATGTAGACTACTAAGGAAAAGAAAAACTACTAGTCCAACAGCTTTTATAGACAAAAATAATGAATTTGTATTCTGACCTCCCACCACTGTTTCTTGAGCCCATTTGACCGCAGTAGCCTATTGTGTGTACCACTTATTGTGATTGTATGGAGTTATTGAGGAGTGGGAGCTATTAGGGAGGGAGCTGGCATGGCTGTTCCACTACCAATTACCGAACCCTGTAGCCTGGCCTAACGCATCTGGGGGCTGGTGGAGGGGGTCCATGGAGACCTGCCACAGCAGCGCGCTGTTAATCAATCCGATTTAGAGCGGACAGGGACACGCTTAGCCGCAGCTCCCGCCAACACTGCCATGGTGGGGGAAGAAACTGTGAGCGTGACCTGCATCTCATTCTGGGGAAAGAAGGAAAAAAGATGGATAGATGGGTCCAGAATGAAGAGATAGTGAGGGTGCGGATGGAGGAAGGATGATGGAGGAGATGTTAGATGGTGAGGGAGAGACAGAACAATTAATGGAGTGATGTGAGCCGAATTAAAAACAACAGGAATGTATTGATTCATTTGAGTCTTCGGGAAGAAGAAAAAAGACCCAAGCAACAAGCTGTACATAGAAACAGATAGCCTGGCTATTAGACTATAGTAAACTAATGAGTTAATTGTATTATATGTGCAGAAGAAAACAACTCATTATTGCCAACAAGTTTGTGGAGAAATGGTTAGTTTAGTCTCGTCTGACAGGTTGAGATGATGGAACATATCCTCAGCCAGGCTAAACCCTGGGAGAGAGACAAGGATGGAGTGAGGTTGTCAGATTTGCAATCATTAATATGTGTATTTTCTTTTTCCAGGATGAAATAGATCCCATGCTTGAGCAGTTGGCTATTTATCTGGTGATGGTACTATTCATTATAAGCAGCTTTAGTTATTAGGCCTACAAACATACAATTAATAAATGTCACAGCTTAAGATGTAGTGCAACTCATTACAGGCCATTTGTGTACAACAATTTTTTTTTATCGTGAGCACTATCTTTTCCTGTGTTTACCATGTATATTGAATATAAATGGAATATACTAGTATAATTTTATGAGGCATATAAATGCACGACTGGTGAGATACTATACTGAACAAAAATATAAATGCAACAATTTCAGATTTTGAGATTGACACTGGTGAAGCATGTCTTCCCTGACCCCAACTAAACCATCTCGGAGGCGATCTCTAGAATTGTCCCACTGCAACAGGTTGCTGAACATCCCAGTAAATCGATAGAGTGCAAGTTTGTGTTCTCAATGGAGGTTCTGGGTCAAAGGTCAATGCACAGCTCATCTATTTGGAGCGATACATGCCCATTGGACAGGAAGGCCTTTATACCAATGACATTATACCAAGACCCTTGAGAGAAGGAGGAAATAATATTAAACGGCTCAGAGAGAGAGAATAGAGAAGGAGAGCGAGAGGAATAGAGAGATTACTGATTAATAGAAAGGGAAGATTTGGTGAGGGAAGCTGAGAGAAAGAGAGCGATGAAAATAAAGGAAAGAGGAAAATACAAGAAAATATCACCAAGAGGATTTGGTAATATGTACAGTATATACCGATATACCTTCTTCTGGGCTATTACCAGTGAATATGTATGATTTATAGTATATCTGTGTTGGGGGAGATGATGCCATCTTGGAAAGGTAGTTGTAAATTAAGACATAGGGATGAGCCATAATTCCCCCATGTGTCTTCCTCTTCCTCCTCATCTTGGGAATTAACATTTAGATGACCATGATGAAGGCTCAACCTCAGGCTATAGGGCGGCAGATATCCTAGTGTTTAAGAGCATTGGGCCAGTAACTGAAAGGTTCAGCTTTCAATCATCCACGTGGGTATACTGTATACTCCTAAACACCAACAAGGAGGAGGGAGAAGCAAGTTATATTTTAGCGCCTTGCTACGCAGACATTAATTAATATGCGCAAACAGTTTGGATGAAATGATTGAATAACATGGATGTGTAAAAACAAATGATTGTGGTCAGCATGTTATTCACTTTCTTCAACCCCCCCGCCCCGTCTTTCTTTCACTCTCTCTGTTTCTCGCTCTGTGTGTCTCTCAGGTGAGGGCCAGTGCCATTGCCCAGGATGCTGATCTGAACTATGACTATGCCTCCAACAGTGTCATCCTGCACCTGGATGTGGGGGACGAGGTGTGCGTGCAGCTCGACGGGGGCAAAGTTCATGGAGGAAACACCAACAAATACAGCACCTTCTCTGGCTTCCTCATCTACCCTGACTGAAGGCAGCCACATGTCACACACAACCATACACACACACAACTACACACACATTCTCCCAGGCAAACAAATACAGCAACTTTTTCAGGATCCTCATCCAACCTGATTCTCTCAACCACTCTCTTCTCTCTCTTTTTCCCCTCTCTCTTTCACACCATTGCTAAAACACACAGTATTTAGAGAAACAGATGCAATGGGAAAAGGAAATGTATAATGTCTGTTTTTAATGTCTAGATAATGGTCATACCATAACATTCCAAACCAAGTGTAGTTACAAGGCATATAATGTGCATATAGACTGTGTTTATACGCATTTTTATTTAATACACACCCATTTGTTTGTCATGTGTTTTGTCATTCTCATGATATCATTGAATCACAGATATGTAAATGAAACTAACATGTAAGTATGGGGTGACAAACAAGAATTATGTCAAGACAAAAACTTGTTTAAAGATCATCTTGATATCGTGTGTATTCTTAAAGTTACATATATATTCACTTCTGATGCGCACACATCTGTGTGTATGATCATGTATGTGAAAGTATACCTACATGACTCGCATACAACTCTTTCACACACACAGTGATTCATTGAACTTCCCCTATCTAGTGTTGCATTGACATGGGCTGACCATTTCAGCCACCAGTGTGGAATTTAGTAAAATGGTCTCAGATTGCAGACTGTAAATGGAAGACTGCGAGGTTGGTTGCGGGGCTTCCCGCCTCCCTTCTTCGCTCCAAGATGGATTTCCAATACGGCTGAAGACACCAAATGAGAAAAGTCATGAATATAATGATCGGAGCTGATAATACACCCAACACAACGAACATCATCCAGTGTGGTGTGTGTAAGATAAGTATCATGTTGTTAGTTTTACCTACATGGCCCCTGCCTACAGCTAAGGGGGGTGGGGAGGGGTGATGGTAGTCCCCTCACACACAGGATATCAATGATGAGGCTTATGGTAGACAGATACAGTATTTTTCCAGACCTTATGGTGGATGACAGAGCATCATCGTGTTCCACTAATGAGCCCATCCTTTGTTTAAACCCTCAAACCCTATTCCTATATTCACATTACATTAAATTGATAACAGAGCAATTTAAACGGGGTGTCGAACCCAGACATAACCAGAGATGGAGCTTTAGTTCATGGAGAGATGATGCTTTAGATCATGGAGAGATGATGCTTTAGGTCATGGAGAGATGATGCTTTAGGTCATGGAGAGATGATGCTTTAGGTCATGGAGAGATGATGCTTTAGTTCATGGAGAGACGATGCTTTAGATCATGGAGAGATGATGCTTTAGGTCATGGAGAGATGATGCTTTAGGTCATGGAGAGATGATGCTTTAGGTCATGGAGAGATGATGCTTTAGGTCATGGAGAGATGATGCTTTAGGTCATGGAGAGATGATGCTTTAGTTCATGGCCAGTTGGTTATTTGTATAATGATGAGTCTTCTTTTCTTCTAAGGTAAAGCAGCCTGTTTGTTTACAGTGTGGATACGGACATTGAGGATTCATCTTGTACTCTGTACAGAACTAGTTTCACATTTTAAAATGTACGCTGCTACCGTAGAACTAGAAACGGACTGAGTGTCTTCAATGGAAATGTACATCTTTGTGTGTTATTGAATGTACCATACATTACTAATTGTGTAAATGCAATTCAAATATGCAGGTTCAGGTTGATGCTGTCTGTCAAATATGTTATGCAAACCCTTGACACAGTGGCAATGAGACTATATCGTGTCACTTGTGTTATCGATCAAGAATGGATTTCATGGAAATTTTAGAGTGGGGGCATTATTACCTTGTCAGGCCATTAAAAAAATTATATATATATCTTTACATCAATGTGAATGCCCTGCCTAGACAATACCATGAAAAGCAGGTCCTTCTCCTGTAGTTCATAGCATCATACATGTGTACCTAATGTAAGTAGTTGTACATGTTACAGGACTTCAGAGGAGGCCTCTATTGTAACAAGTTGTTGTATTAGGAAAACCACTGAATAAATGCAGCTGCAGCAGGGATGATACTGCTACTCCATGTGTGTGCACTACTGTTGCAACACAGTATGACCGGTGTGTGTGTCGCGTCTCAGGTCCAACTACAGGACAGAGCTTTGGGCTTGATCTAAAGACAGAACACCAGTTATTATCAAACTGCATCAGTCAGATGAAAACATTATTCCTGTACTATATCTTAACTGACAGTAATACAATAACCACCTACCATCTTATTTAAACCAACATAATGTACTGATTTGTTTGTCTGTACATGACTTCTGTGTCATGCTGCATTCTACTGTGTTCCCTGGCACTAAATAATGTTAAATAACTTACTGTTGAAAAGGAAACCTGGTCTTTGTTTAGGAACGGTATGAATTGATTGTTGTCATTGTACCTTGTGTGTATATCTTATGTATAATATTATAAACAACAATTTAATCTACCCTAAAGGTAATATATAAGACCTACAATAAAACAATGTGAAGACGCCTCTGAGTCACTGTCTGACTTACACTAAAGCTGTCATTATTTACAATCTCAAAAAAATGATTCAATTTTTTACTGCAGTAATGTATTCTCTTTTGTTGATATGCGGTGGGTTGAGAAAACAAATGACATGTTACAGACATAAGGACTAATACTGCATTTATGTATGTACTTCAGGAGCTCACAGGAACTGAATACTGGCTTCTACATTTTTTAGTACCGGCACCCAAAACGAGCACTGGCAGCTATTTCAGTCCAAGTCAAGCACTGATGTTCATTACATTCAGTCTACCATTGTTTTGTAGAAGTGCTGACTAACAAAGAGTAAACTGTCTAAAAATAAGTAAAGAAAGTCGCTCACTCTATGTATGCTCCCAACTATTTAATGGATAAACCTTAGGTGCCTTCAGAAAATATTTACACCTCTTGACTTTTTCCATATTTTGTTGTGTTACAGACCAAATTTAAAATGGATTTAAAAAATATTTAAAAATTGTCACTGGCCTACACACAATACCCCATAATGTCAAAGTGGAATTATGTAAAAAATATATAAATATATCAAATCTAATTAAATCAAAATGAAAAGCTGAAATGTCTACAGTCAATACATATTCAACCCATTTGTTATGGCAAGCCTAAATAAATTCATGAGTAAAAAATTGCTTAATTAACAAGTCACATAATAAGTTGCATAGACTCACTCTGTGTGCAATAATAGTGTTTAACATGATTGTTGAATGACTACCTCATCTCTGTTCCACACACACAATTTCTGTAAGGTCCCTCAGTCGAGCAGTGAATTTCAAACGCAGATTCAACCACAAAGACCAGGGAGGTTTTCCAAACCAGACGGCACAATGTTATTTTATTTTTTTATTTTTATTGACGGATAGCCAGGGGCACACTCCAACACTCAGACATAATTTACAAACAAAGCATTTCTGTTTAGTGAGTCTACCAGATCAGAGGCAGTAGGGATGACCAGGGAAGTTTTCTTGATTAGTGTGTGAAGTGGACAATTTTCCTGTCAAAATGTAATTAGTACTTTTTTGGGTGTCAGGGAAAATGTATGGAGTAAAAAGTACATTATTTTCTTAAGGAATGTAGTGAAGTAAAAGTAAAAGTTAGAACAAATATAAATAGTAAAGTAAAGTACAGATACCCCCAAAAACTACTTAAGTTGTATTTTAGAGTATTTTAAATGAAGTACTTTACACCACTGCCATCTAGGTGCCCTTCTTTGCGAGGCATGGTTTGCTTAATATAAGGAATTTGAAACGGTTTATACTTTTACGTATGATACTTAAGTACATTTTAGAAATTCCATTTACACTTTTGATACTTAAATATATTTAAATCCAAATAGTTTGACTTTTACTCAAGTAGTATTTTACTGGGTGACTTTCACTTTTACTTGAGTTATTTTCTATTAAGGTATCTTTACTTTTACTCAAGGATGACAATTGAGTACTTTTTCCACCACTGGTAGATGGGTAAAATAATTTACAATAGTTTTATTCTGTACAGGCTTCCTTCTTTTCACTCTGTCAATTAGGTTAGTATTGTGGAGAAAATACAATGTTGTTGATCTATCCTCAGTTTTCTCCTATCACAGCCATTAAAATGTGTAACGGTTTTGCTTCATGGTGAAATCACTGAGCAATTTCCTTTCTCTCCGGCAACTGAATTAGGAAGGATGCCTGTACCTTTGTAGTGACTGGGTGTATTGATACTCCATCCAAAGTGTAATTAATAACTTCACCATGCTCAAAGGGATATTCAACATCTGCTTTTCTTATTTCTTTTACCCATCTACCAATAGGTGCCCTTCTTTGCGAGGCATTGGAAAACACGCATCCTGGTTGCAACAAGGCAATAAAGTAATACTACAAAAAAAAGAGTCAAAGTAAAAAAATGTTTTGTCCTGAATAAATAGTGTTATGTTTGTGAAAACTCCAAAACATATTACTGAGTCCCACTCTCCATATTTTCAAGTATAGTGGTGACTGCATCATGTTATCGGTATGCTTGTAATCATTAAGACTGGGGAGTTTTTCAGGATTAAAAAAAATGGTATGGAGCTAAGCACAGGCAAAATCCTACAGGAGAACCTGGTTCAGTCTGCTTTCCACAAGACACAGGAAAATGTATTCACATTTCAGCAGGACAATAATCTAAAACACAAGGCCAAATCTACACTGGAGTTGCTTACCAAGAAGACAGTACATTTTGACTGAGTGACTGAGTTACAGTTCTGACTTAAATCTACTTGAAAATCTATGGCAAAATCTATGGCAAGACCTGAAAATGGTTGTCTAGCAATGATCAACAACCAACTGACAGAGCATGAAGAATTTTTAAAAGAATAATGGGCAAATGTTTCACAATCCAGGTGTGGAAAGCTCTGAGAGATTTACCCAGAAAGACTCACAGCTGTAATCACTGCCAAAGGTGATTCTACAAAGTATTGACTCAGGGGTGTGAATACTTATGTAAATTAGATATACATGTTTCTAAAAACATGTTTTTGCTTTGTCATTATGGGGTACTGTGCATAGATGGGTGAGAAAAAAAATGTATTGAACACATTTTGAATTCAGGCTGTAACGAAACAAAATGTGGAATAAGTCAAGAGGTATGAATAGTTTGAGTTTGCAACTTCTTAATTTTCTTATCTCACTATTACCACAGTTAGCTAGGTGATAGAGAAATCCCTTCCTCATATAAAATGGCAGTATCCCATCTCTTAACCCTTTAAACCACAAGCAATACTCTAGAATTACAGAATAGACCCGTGTCCTGCTCCTTCCCTCAGTGAACTAGTCTGTGGTCTCATCTTGTCAGAGTGAAAACAAGCAGACAGATATTTAATTAAAGGTGAGAGGTAATAGTATTCTGGATGCTGAATTTGTTTCCTACGGGAGACTGGAGGGATAGTGGTGGTGGAAGGGTGGGGGGATACCTCGGCAGTCTTCCCTCCTCCTCACACTCTATCCTGGCAGATTCCAGTGTAAAGTTAATTGGACAGGGAGCGAGGGCATAGGAGGGAAGCGTTCGTGCCCATTAGCAATCCCCCTGTGGAAGGCTGAGCTGAGAGGATCACAGACTCACAAATAGGAGGATTAAAATAATCAATAGGCTTCAGTCTCCTCTCCAGCACCTCCCCCCCACACATACACACACAGAAATACATACATTCTGCCTGGTCACATGCACACCCCCTTACACTCAAGACATACAGACACATGTAGACTTTCAATTACTCACACATTTCCATGCATAAACACTGATTTGTATGAACCCATACACACAAAAGTAATGATTCCGCACACACACAAACATATACAACTATCTTAGTGCTAATGAGGGGTATGCGGAGACTGGTGTAGACGGAGAATAGGAGCAAAAGGTCAAAGAGAAGAATTCACCAGAAAGCCGCGTTTCTGTCTTTGGAACAATGTGAAATGGATGTTTCTGGGATATATTATTATACCTTAGATTTTGGCAATGAGGCCCTTTATTTACTTACCGAGAGTCAGATGAACTTGTGGATACCATTTTTGCGTGCAGTTTGAAGGAAGCTAATAACTAGCGCAATTGCTAACTAGCATTAGCGCAATGACTGGACGTCTATATGGGTATCTGCTAGCATGCGCAAGGACTGGAAGTCTATGGGTATCTGCTAACATGTGCAATGACTGGAATTATATGCTAGCAGACTTCCATAGACCCCCAGTCATACTCATAGACTTCCAGTCATTGCACTAATGCTAGTTAGCATTGGCTCGCAAACCTAACTCTAAGGCTGCGTTTCAAACACATAAAAGTCACACCCTCCTCCACTTAGCGTCACCTTATGCACTTGGGGGAATCCCCACGGCCATCTTTGTAGACGGTCTAAATTATTAGCCAAGCATAGGAAGTTGGCAACACAAGCTCCTCAGCCCTCGTTTTTGATCGAGTTTGCGAGCGTACAATTATGTTCACTCCGGTGCCTGACACGCCGCATCATTTAATTTACGATGATTGTACATCTGCTAAGAAAAGTCAGCCAAAACTTAAAACCAATATTAATATGGAGAAATAAACATACAAGTGTATGTAAAAAATAATTTAAATAAGTTAGAAATTGTGCTACTAATGCACATGACGGCTGAAACACGTATCATAAAAGTAATTATGTTTTTGTTTGGTTTGCTTTTGGAAACGTTAGCTTGCGTGTACAACTTTCCTTGACATAACACTTAGATTGTAATTTTCGATTTACCTGATATAGTTAGATGGCTAACATTCGATGTCTGCGGAGGCTTTGTCTTCTAGCCAAGATATGAAATGCAAACATAATTGACTGTAGCGCATATAATGCACACACAACAGCTACCAGTGGTTTCATGATGACTGAAAACACAACCGTGGAATGAACGAGAGACACATTTCTGGGCAAGAAAATGTCAAATTAATTCATTCTTTCCTCACCCCTTGCCCTGCAATTGTCAATTTGTCAGAGGTCATGCATGATATGTCATCAGAGGTGTCCACTTAATTTGAGGGCTGAGGGTGTGTCTTTTAAGTGTTTGGAATGCAACCTAATTTCCACAAGTTAATCTAACTCTGGGAAGTGAATAAAGGGCCTCATTGCCAAAATCCCAAGTATCCCTTCAATCTTTTTATCCTTGAACGTTAGGCCAGTAACCGAAGCTGACAAGGTAAAAATCTGTTATGCCCCTGAAGAAGGCAGTTAACCATCATTGTAAATAAGAATTTGTTCTTAACTGACTTGCCTAGTTAAATAAAGGTTAAATACAAAATTTAAAACAGGGAGAACACAAGATGGACATCTCTTTTTCAAGTTAGCCCTGGCGAAATACAACTCGGAGACAGAACTGCTATAATAGTGAGCAAGCACATTTGGGTAATGAGAGCAGAAGGTCTGAAACCTAACGAACCTAATTAAATAGCAATAAATACCAGGCATACATAATGCTTGTTTTTATGTAGAAAATACATATTTATAATGTGGTAATGATTTCTCTCATCCCATGTCAAAACATAATTTAGAAAGGTAGGCCTACATTACGTTCAATGTGCACTCTCTGGTGTCCGTGTTTAAAACGATGCAGACATTATTACGCACTGCATTATCTTTATGCAATGACGCCACCTATTGTATATTTACTGCAACTACAGTGGCAGTAATGGGCCCACCGACTGCAGTATCTTCTTTCCACCACCAGGTCGCTGTCATTCTGCAGACAAAGATGGCGGTGCGGAAGAAAGACGGCGGCCCGAACGTAAAATATTTCGAAACGTCTGATACCGTCTCGCAATTCGACAATGTCCGCGTTTGGTTGGGCAAGAATTATAAAAAGGTACTGCCTGTTTTTTTTGCTAAAGTAATAAATACACGCATTCATATTATCATAAATGAAGGAGAGCAATCCTAACAGCAAAACGAGTGAGCAAAGAGAAAGGAGAAGGAGGGTGTGAGATTAGATGGGTTGCAGGATAGTTCAGCGGTTGAATCCACACATTCACGAGACTGAAACAAAAGGATGCTGCGAAAACGTCTTGGGGAAATTCCGCGTTGCAAATTATGAACATAAATCCATGTTACTACCCCCTTTTAGTAGAGGGGAATGAATGGCCTGTGTTGCAGGTTTTTGTTCAAGGGGAGGAAACCCAACTGGCTATCTAACGGTAATTTCATTGATTGCAGATGTCTATACTCCGGCTACCGCACCGGCAGCGCAAGTGCACAAATCCAGATGTTGAGCTGTCTTTTTACCGGCGCTTTCGGTTTTATCTTTCACCCCATTGCACGCCATGTTCTTTTAGGGCAATATATGCGCCTTGAGTTTTAATGATCCGCCCCCTTTTACCCCTTCCCAGATGGTGTGCAGAATTTTCTCATTATAGTGTTGCCAAAAAGCCCTGTCTATTGTCTCAGAGCATGCGCTCAGCTCTACCATTCTCAACCTGGCCCAGACAGAAAGAATGCAAAGATTCACGTAAAGAAACCTGTTGTTTCTTTGACCATCAAATGAATTCTGCTTTTGTTAATTGTAGTGTTCAAACTGTCAAAGTTCTATGGTGGATATAGAAAAAAAAATCATATTCTCTCTCTCGCTATCGCACATGCACACACAAACTAAACTTAAGTTACAATGTCTATTTATTCTGACATTTCCATGTTAATCCTCTCTCTCTCTCTCTCTCTCTCTCTCTCTCTCTCTCTCTCTCTCTTTCTCATCCCTCAGTACATCCAGGCGGAGCCCCCCACCAACAAGTCTCTGTCCAGCCTAGTGGTCCAGCTACTGCAGTTTCAGGAGGAGGTGTTCGGAAGACATGTCAGCAACCCACCTCTCACCAGGCTGCCGGTACAAACATATACACACACAATTGGGTATTGTGCTTCCCCTATTACACTATTCTAGGGCTCGCGAGTGGATCAGCGGTCTAAGGCACTGTATCTCAGTGCTAGAAGCGTCACTACAGACCCTGGTTTGATTCCAGGCTGTATCACAACCGCCCGTGTTTGGGAGTCCCATAGGGTGGCGCACAATTGGCCCAGCGTCGTCCGGGTTAGGGTTTGGCGGGGTAGGCCATCATTGTAAATAAGAATTTGTTCTTAACTGACTTACCTAGTTAAATAAAGGTTAAATATATATATATTTTTAAGAATATTGTATCTAACCCTCTGTCTTTCTGTTCAGATGAAGAGTTTCCTGGACTTTAAGTCTGGTGGGGCTCTCTGCCACATTCTGGCAGCAGCCTACAAGTTCAAGAGTGATCAGGGCTGGTAAGAGTTTCATTAACATCATTAGATTTTGTTTGGCTCACTGCACATACATTCCCTTCAAATGAATTGAACCCAGTTGTATAGTTGAAAGTTCTGTTTAAGATGAAATAAAATAGATTGATCCTTGAGATGTTTTCATTTTGACAATGATGTATTTTTATTGAAATATTTGACGAGGTTCTTTGAGATATTTGACTCCTGTCTGTCTTCATGGCAGGCGCAGGTTTGACTTTCAGAATCCTTCTCGGATGGACCGCAATGTGGAGATGTTCATGACTATCGAGAAATCCCTGGTACAGGTCAGTCTGCCGTGTTCTTCTTTGGAAAACTATTTATTTATCTATTGTTCTGTGTCCCTCCCTTTCTTATTCACTCTCTCTTTCTTATTCACTCTCTTTCTTATTCACTCTCTCTTTCTTATTCACTCTCTTTCTTATTCACCCTCTCTTTCTTATTCACTCTCTCTTTCTTATTCACTCTCTCTTTCTTATTAACTCTCTCTTTCTTATTCACTCTCTCTTTCTTATTCACTCTCTTTCTTATTCACTCTCTCTTTCTTATTCACCCTCTCTTTCTTATTCACTTTCTCTTTCTTATTCACTCTCTCTTTCTTATTCACTCTCTCTTTCTTATTCACTCTCTCTTTCTTATTCACTCTCTCTTTCTTATTCACTCTCTCTTTCCTATTCACTCTCTCTTTCTTATTCACCATCTCTTTCTTATTCACCCTCTCTTTCTTATTCACTCTCTCTTTCCTATTCACTCTCTCTTTCTTATTCACTCTCTCTTTCCTATTCACTCTCTCTTTCTTATTCACTCTCTTTCTTATTCACCCTCTCTTTCTTATTCACTCTCTTTCTTATTCACCCTCTCTTATTCACTCTCTCTTTCTTATTCACTCTCTCTTTCTTATTCACTCTCTCTTTCTTATTCACCCTCTCTTTCTTATTCACTCTCTTTCTTATTCACCCTCTCTTATTCACTCTCTCTTTCTTATTCACTCTCTCTTTCTTATTCACTCTCTCTTTCTTATTCACTCTCTCTTTCTTATTCACTCTCTCTTTCTTATTCACCCTCTCTTTCTTATTCACTCTCTTTCTTATTCACCCTCTCTTATTCACTCTCTCTTTCTTATTCACTCTCTCTTTCTTATTCACTCTCTCTTTCTTATTCACTCTCTTTCTTATTCACTCTCTCTTTCTTATTCACTCTCTCTTTCTTATTCACTCTCTCTTTCTTATTCACTCTCTTTCTTATTCACCCTCTCTTATTCACTCTCTCTTTCTTATTCACCCTCTCTTTCTTATTCACTCTCTCTTTCTTATTCACTCTCTCTTTCTTATTCACTCTCTCTTTCTTATTCACTCTCTCTTTCTTATTCACTCTCTCTTTCTTATTCACTCTCTTTCCTATTCACCCTCTCTTTCTTATTCACTCTCTCTTATTCACTCTCTCTTTCCTATTCACTCTCTCTTTCTTATTCACCATCTCTTTCTTATTCACTCTCTCTTTCTTATTCACTCTCTCTTTCTTATTCACTCTCTCTTTCTTATTCACTCTCTCTTTCTTATTCACTCTCTCTTTCTTATTCACTCTCTTTCTTATTCACTCTCTCTTTCTTATTCACCATCTCTTTCTTATTCACTCTCTCTTTCTTATTCACTCTCTCTTTCTTATTAACTCTCTCTTTCTTATTCACTCTCTCTTTCTTATTCACTCTCTTTCTTATTCACTCTCTCTTTCTTATTCACCCTCTCTTTCTTATTCACTTTCTCTTTCTTATTCACTCTCTCTTTCTTATTCACTCTCTCTTTCTTATTCACTCTCTCTTTCTTATTCACTCTCTCTTTCTTATTCACTCTCTCTTTCCTATTCACTCTCTCTTTCTTATTCACCATCTCTTTCTTATTCACCCTCTCTTTCTTATTCACTCTCTCTTTCCTATTCACTCTCTCTTTCTTATTCACTCTCTCTTTCCTATTCACTCTCTCTTTCTTATTCACTCTCTTTCTTATTCACCCTCTCTTTCTTATTCACTCTCTTTCTTATTCACCCTCTCTTATTCACTCTCTCTTTCTTATTCACTCTCTCTTTCTTATTCACTCTCTCTTTCTTATTCACCCTCTCTTTCTTATTCACTCTCTTTCTTATTCACCCTCTCTTATTCACTCTCTCTTTCTTATTCACTCTCTCTTTCTTATTCACTCTCTCTTTCTTATTCACTCTCTCTTTCTTATTCACTCTCTCTTTCTTATTCACCCTCTCTTTCTTATTCACTCTCTTTCTTATTCACCCTCTCTTATTCACTCTCTCTTTCTTATTCACTCTCTCTTTCTTATTCACTCTCTCTTTCTTATTCACTCTCTTTCTTATTCACTCTCTCTTTCTTATTCACTCTCTCTTTCTTATTCACTCTCTCTTTCTTATTCACTCTCTTTCTTATTCACCCTCTCTTATTCACTCTCTCTTTCTTATTCACCCTCTCTTTCTTATTCACTCTCTCTTTCTTATTCACTCTCTCTTTCTTATTCACTCTCTCTTTCTTATTCACTCTCTCTTTCTTATTCACTCTCTCTTTCTTATTCACTCTCTTTCCTATTCACCCTCTCTTTCTTATTCACTCTCTCTTATTCACTCTCTCTTTCCTATTCACTCTCTCTTTCTTATTCACCATCTCTTTCTTATTCACTCTCTCTTTCTTATTCACTCTCTCTTTCTTATTCACTCTCTCTTTCTTATTCACTCTCTCTTTCTTATTCACTCTCTCTTTCTTATTCACTCTCTTTCTTATTCACTCTCTCTTTCTTATTCACCATCTCTTTCTTATTCACTCTCTCTTTCTTATTCACTCTCTCTTTCTTATTCACTCTCTCTTTCCTATTCACTCTCTCTTTCTTATTCACTCTCTCTTATTCACTCTCTTTCTTATTCACTCTCTCTTTCTTATTCACCATCTCTTTCTTATTCACTCTCTCTTTCTTATTCACTCTCTCTTTCTTATTCACTCTCTCTTTCTTATTCACTCTCTCTTTCTTATTCACTCTCTCTTTCTTATTCACCCTCTCTTTCTTATTCACTCTCTCTTTCTTATTCACTCTCTCTTTCTTATTCACTCTCTCTTTCTTATTCACTCTCTCTTTCTTATTCACTCTCTCTTTCCTATTCACTCTCTCTTTCTTATTCACTCTCTCTTTCTTATTCACTCTCTTTCCTATTCACCCTCTCTTTCCTATTCACCCTCTCTTTCCTATTCACACTATCTTTCTTATTCACTCTCTCTTTCCTATTCACTCTCTCTTTCTTATTCACTCTCTCTTTCTTATTCACTCTCTTTCTTATTCACTCTCTCTTTCTTATTCACCATCTCTTTCCTATTCACTCTCTCTTTCTTATTCACTCTCTCTTTCTTATTCACTCTCTCTTTCTTATTCACTCTCTTTCCTATTCACTCTCTCTTTCTTATTCACTCTCTCTTTCTTATTCACTCTCTTTCTTATTCACTTCCTCTTTCTTATTCACCATCTCTTTCTTATTCACTCTTTCTTTCTTATTCACTCTCTCTTTCTTATTCACTCTCTCTTTCTTATTCACTCTCTCTTTCTTATTCACTCTCTCTTTCTTATTCACTCTCTCTTTCCTATTCACTCTCTCTTTCTTATTCACTCTCTCTTTCTTATTCACTCTCTTTCTTATTCACTCTCTCTTTCTTATTCACTCTCTCTTTCTTATTCAACCTCTCTTTCCTATTCACCCTCTCTTTCCTATTCACTCTCTCTTTCTTATTCACTCTCTTTCTTATTCACTCTCTCTTTTCTATTCACTCCCTCTTTCTTATTCTCTCTCTCTCTCTTTCTTGCCATCTGTCGATTAGAACAACTGTCTGAGTCGACCAGTGATCTACCTGAGCTCTGACATTGAGGCCAAGCTGCTGGGGAAACTGAAGGACATAATCAAGAGGCACCAGGTAGGCTTGTCTTCACTGACCTAGTGACGAAACTGTATATGGAGTACACATACAGTGCAATACAATACAACACAACATACAAACACAGTTAAACAGAGTTTGTTTGCTGCCAGCAGGGCTCAGTGACTGAAGACAAGACATGCAGCTCCCATGTGGTGGTTCCAATCCCTGCCAGTCTTGAGGAGGGTGAGTCAGTCTAACATTATGGATCAAATGTGCCCTTGAGCAAGGCACTTAACCTTAATTGCTCTGTATAAGAGCATCTACTAAATGACAAAAATGTAGTGGCTTGAAAATGAGGCCCCTCCCTCTCTCTCTCACCAATCCCCTGGTTGGTTCAGAGGAGTGGGTGCGTCCGGTGATGAAGAGAGACAAGCAGGTGCTGCTCCACTGGGGATACTCTCCTGACAGGTAGGTACTGTCCATACTGGGGCCTCAGCCTGACACAGTCAACTCAACCTTAGCCTTTAGCAGCACAGCATGCTTTAACACCTGCGACACTGACACTATTGAGTAAAGTCACACAGTGAATGTACACTAACATGCTCTCTAACCCATACCCACATCTCCTTTACCTATTCATACACCACGACAAAAGCAAACAGTTCCATATTGTTTTTCTCAGCCTGTGTTATAGCACCATGTTGTGACATGTAGTGCACTAGGCTGACACTAGTCTCTGACCTCCATCTGACCTCTGTCCCCTGCTGCTCAGCTATGACACCTGGATCTCAGCCAGTGAGGTGGAGGCAGCTGTGGAAGATCCGCCCAGCCCAGAGAAACCCAGGAAGGTCAGCACACATAACTTTCTTCCTCTCTTTCTGTGTGTAAGGGCTGTGCCCAAAATCGCTCTTTCCTACTAATTACAAACATTCTCTACTATGTACTAACCATACTACGTAGCCTACTATTTAGAACATCCTGATAGAAGCCGTCATTCATTCGTTTTGGACAGCTCGCCTCGTCCCCTTGTCAAACACACTTGGGTCTGAAATAAACGATTCTCGTCCTCAATAGCATGCAGCTAATTCGTATTAGATGAAGAGCAGAAATTAATATGACATCCTTACATTTAAAGCATACAACATTTTTGAAATCTCATATACCATAAAACTTTCTATTCGCATATATACAGTAATCAGCGTACTATTTATTATGCAAGTACCGGTATCCGGACACGGCTCTCTCTGTCTCTCATATATACATGTAAGAAATTATTAACATATATACATGTTTATGACCAGAGTGCGAATTACACCGTGATATTCGGGGGGGTCTATATGAATTTGTTTTATGGGCCTAATAATAAAGATATAATTTAATGGTAGAAATGAATTACCTTTCAATGTGGCATGGGCACAACCAGTCACAGTGTTTTCATCTGTTTGTCAAACAAATGACTTCAAAAAGTATGCATGTTCAACCACTCCAAAACAATCCAAACAGTGCATCGCATGTACACTTACGCCATTACAAAACACCAAACAGTGTGCCTAATGACATTCAGCCATTGATAAGACCTACAATTGATGCATCTTGCTGATAAATTAAACTTTTTTTGTAGGCTGAAAAGTTGGGACGCTGAAACTGTTCCGGGGAAAACGGGAAGGGTCACCCAAATACACACGCTCAATTTACTACTCTAGGCTACAAATTGTAGGCCTGTTACCATGAACTTCAAATAGGCCTACTGGTAGCCAGTGATGTAGTAGTATTTGGACACTTTTATTGTAATATTTACCACTGTAAAACATATTTACCACTACATTTTAAGCAAATAGTATAATATTAAATTAGCATTATTTAGAGACCCCTCCAAAGTTGGACTTTTGTTGCATTTAGGAGAGCTAATGTCTCATTCAGAGGAGCTGAGCCCCTCCTGGCTCCCCTGTAATTCACACCCTGTTTATGACATCATATTAAAAACTGTGTTTCTTCAGGTCCATGCCAAGTGGATCCTGGACCTGGACCAGTTTAATGAGTGGATGAATGAGGAGGACTATGAGGTCGGAGAGGGGGGCCCCAAGAGGAAGAGGATCTCAGCCAAGACCCTGACGGACGAGGTGACCACCCCAGGGGACGAGCGCCGGGACAAGAAGCCCGGCAGCGCCAAGAAGAGGAAGCGCTCACCCTCCCCCTCGCCCACTCCAACATCCCAGGAGAGCAAGAAGAAGAACACCAAGAAAGGGTATGTGTGTGTGTGTGTGTGCTACCCTACTACCCTTTGTTTACTACTGTATAGGCCAGCCCAGGATGATGCCCTTTGTAGAGGTGTCATTGGGAGATCTGTAGATTGCTGACACACACTATGACTAAGAAATACTAGCCTTTAGATGCTATACAGTATGACTGACTTTGTGTGTGTGTGTGTGTGTGTGTGTGTGTAGGCCCACCACCCCGTACACTAAGTCTAAGCGAGGCCAGAGAGAGGAGGAGCCAGAGGATCTGACTAAAGATCTGGATGAACCATCACCTGTACCTGCTGTAGAGGAGGTCACCCTACCTAAGACAGGTACACAACACACACACACATGTACAATACATATGACATTTTGTTAGTGAACATTCTAACTCACACATACACTTTATTATGTACGATTTTGACTTAGCCCATTGGCTTATCCTCCTGATATTTACGCTGGTTGAAACATCAGTATCATCATTGTGACTGAAGGTCAGGGGTTGAACTAAAGTCTTGTGTCACAGGAAATGCAAACCCCCCTCCCTCTCTGTCTCTGTCTCTCTGTAGCCAACACTAAGAAAGACTCTGAGTTGACACCAGTGAAAGGAGGTACCATGACAGACCTGGGTGAGTTCCCTGAACTACTTCATCAATACAATACTTTCTATATTTGTCCATATGTACAGATTATTTAAATGTTTTGCTGTCACAGTATCCAACCTGATGCACAACACACACATCACATCATAACTTTACATCTCAGTGTATACACTGTCTGCAGGGTGAGGTCACTATATTTTAGCTTAATCTATCCTTTCTGTCCCCCTATGTTCATTATCTCCTCTTTTATCTCTTGAACAGATGAGCAAGAGGATGAATCCATGGAAACTGCAGAAAAGGAGGAGGAGGAGGGCTCTCCGAGTGTGAAGGGAGAGCCGGTGAAAGGGTCGGACCTCCATGAGGACAACGTGACTGAGCAGACCCACCACATCATCATCCCCAGCTACGCTGCATGGTTTGACTACAACAGGTAGGCTACACATCCCCCCCCTCCCCCGGATCATCAGCCTTATAGTGTTACACTTTAGAGTTTGTTTCGTGCAATTCTACACATTTGGCCATGGGGTGTTGAGAAGATTTTACAATTTTATAACTAACTTCATGCAATTCCACTCATTGTGCCATGGAGTAGAGAGGACAATGAGCTGTTTTAAAGCACATTTCCTACAGTTCTACACATTTTGCCATAGGGTGGAGAGAAATGTTTGCAGTTTATAATATAATATCTGAGTGAGACTAACTAAATCAATGTGGGTCCCCTGGGCGGTAATTCGACCATAACAAGTTTAGATAGCTGTCCGCTAAACTAACTTAGCAATCTAAGAAATGTTATCTGACATGGTTAACTATCAGTGACTGACATAACAAGAAAAAAGCTGCTGATGAAATTGAACCTTGTGTATTCTACTATTCCCTAACTGGGGGGGATTGATCCGAGGGTGGGAGCTGCCAGTTGCCCATCCCTATTCTAGAGAGATGCTCTTAAATGGTATAGCTAGTCTACTGTATGTTAACCTCGTTCTCTCTTTCTCAGTGTCCATGCTATTGAGCGCAGAGCCCTCCCAGAGTTTTTCAATGGCAAGAACAAATCCAAAACCCCTGAGATGTGAGTAAACCCATGCTAACATATTATTATTACACATGCCTAGCTTATGTACTCCTCTGTGTTATGCATAAAACAACATATTTCACACAGCTTTAAGGTTTGGAGTGACTTAACTGTATATTCACTGACAAGAATCTCTATCTCTCCACAGTTACCTGGCCTACAGGAACTTCATGATTGACACGTACAGGCTGAACCCGCAGGAGTACCTCACCTCCACCGCCTGTCGTAGGAACCTGGCCGGAGACGTGTGTGCCATCATGAGGTTAGGAGGACTCGCTGCACACAGGACATTTACAACAGTCGCATTACAGTTTACTCCGTTTTGTAATTCTTATAAGAAGAGTATAATACTAGCTTCATGAAACCAGACCGCTGCGCTCAGATCAGGCTGGTTGAACAAACACCCTGTAGAACAAGGGTGTCAAACGAATTTTGCCCCGGGGGCCGCATTCGGTCTTCAACGAGGTCCGGAGGGCCTCATTCGGTCTTCAACGAGGTCCGGAGGGCCTCATTCGGTCTTCAACGAGGTCCGGAGGGCCTCATTAGGTCTTCAACGAGGTCCGGAGGGCCTCATTCGGTCTTCAACAAGGTCCGGAGGGCCGCACTGAAAATGGATTATATTTCCTCGCCGTCAAAATGTGCAAAAATTAGTCCTCTGGTCATCATGGAATTTTCGATGCTGCCTGACTGTCTAGCTTTCATTTGGTTGATTAGAGAGATGGACACGGTCAAGAAACTGTATGAATGTAGGTCCATTATAATTTCTACATAGTTTCCATTTGGTTTTAGACATTTTAAAGTTTATTGAGTAAAAAAAAAACACCTTTAGACCAGATTTGACACCCCTGCTGTAGTACATTGTGTACACACTGTCATTGTTGTGTATTCTTTTCTTTTCATCTACTTCCTGCAGTAATATTTATCTCCTCCTCTCCTCAGGGTGCATGCATTCCTGGAGCAGTGGGGTCTGATCAACTACCAGGTGGACTCAGAGAGCCGGCCCACCCCCATGGGCCCCCCGCCCACCTCCCACTTCCACGTCCTGGCTGACACCCCTTCCAGCCTGGTGCCCCTGCAGCCCAAGGCATCCCAGGTACACACACACACGCATGCGCACACACACACACACACACACGCACACACACACACACAGATAAACACATGTGCACGCACAAACACAAATTGTATCTATATTTTGGTTCTAGATGTCTCTTTTTGACTGTAGCTTCACTCCACTTACCTTCTCTCTCTGTCCCCTCTAGACTCCGGCGGCCCAGCAGATTCTGTCATTCCCAGATAAGGTGAAGGAGAAGCAGCCAGCCGACCTGCAGAACTTTGGCCTGAGGACAGACATGTACAGCAAGAAGACTGGGCCTCCTAAGGTATGGCTCACAACACTGCAGAACTGATGAGGATCATAATGCACTGTATAGCTAACTATTAAAGAGTAGTGATGTGTTTCAGTGATATTACTTCTTCCTGTCTACAGAGTAAGACTGCTGCCAATGCCATGCGAGACTGGACCGAACAGGAGACACTACTGCTGCTAGAGGTAACTAACAGCTGTCTCCTCCACTTTATTACCATTCAACAGAATGGTTCAACAAAATGCCCTTTAAATCCAAATTAACTTAAAATTGAAAACGTGTTGAGAGGAACAAAAACACACAAAGCACTTATCTGAAAACAAAATCTAAGGCTTAATATAACATTATAATTATTAATATCAATCATATCATCCCTCCCCTTTCAGGGTCTGGAGATGTACAAGGATGACTGGAACAAGGTGTCAGAGCACGTGGGCTCACGTACCCAGGATGAGTGTATCCTGCACTTCCTGCGTCTGCCCATTGAGGACCCATACCTGGAGGACATGTCCTCGTCCCTGGGCCCCCTGGCCTACCAGCCCGTCCCCTTCAGCCAGGCAGGCAACCCGGTCATGAGCACCGTGGCCTTCCTGGCCTCCGTGGTGGACCCCCGCGTGGCCTCCGCAGCCGCCAAGTCTGCCCTGGGTGAGGGGTCAACTCACTAACTAACCGTCGGTCGGATCACACAGAGTAAAGACTGGTCTGATTTGTGTCAGATAACTGTTTAGTTAACCGTTATTTACCAGGAGATGTCTTGAGTTTTTTTTTTTCTCAAGAGAGAGACATTTTAGAGATGCATTGTGTATTGGGTGTAGCGTTCAGCTGTTTCTCTCTTCTCTCTCTCTCTCAGAGGAGTTTTCCCGTATGAAGGAGGAGGTCCCAGCAGCACTGGTGGAGGCCCATGTGAGGAGGGTGGAGGAGGCGGCGCGGGCCAGTGGCAGACAGGACCCCCTCTACGGCCTGGAGGGCAGCGGCATTGCAGGCACCAGCCTGGAGGAAGGAGACAAACCTGGTACAGCTTCCATCTACTATTATATAAAACTATAGTCATCTTTGGTCATGTTTCCACATAAGTATGTATGTCAATAGTTTATCAATCTGAATTGAAAAACGAGTTGCAGGTGGGGTAGACGTAAGGCTGGCTGACAACTCATCTGTCTTTTCTCTGCCTCCAGAAGAGAGCAGTGAGGAGAGTAAGAGTGACAGCCAATCCAGTGAGGAGAAGAGGGAGACCAAGGTATGGTGTCTGTTTGGACTTCTACTGTACCTGTGTTTGCATGGTCGAGTCTTCTGGCAAACCAGTTCTGAATTGTCTATGTTGTGATGATCGATACTCAAGTATCAGTAAGGACGGCCTCCCGAGTGGCACGGTCTTCCGGGTTAGGGGAGGGTTTGGCCGGCAGGGATGTTCTTGTCCCATCACGCACTAGCGACTCCTGTGGCGGGCCGGGCGCAATGCACGCTGACGCGGTCACCAGGTGCACAGTGTTTCCTCTGACACATTGGTGTGGCTGGCTTCCGGGTTAAGCGGGCATTGTGTCAAGAAGCAGTGCGGCTTGGCTGGGTTGTGTTTCGGAGGACGCATGACTCTCAAACTTCGCCTCTCCCGAGCAATGAGCAATGAGACTGTAACTACCAATTGGATACCACGAAAAAGGGGAAAAAAAAATCAAGTATCAGTAAAGAGCTGACCTTGTTGTCCTTATCCCCATGGTGATAACAGGAGAATAAAGATGGAGCCATGGAAGAGGATGAGAAGCAAGGAGAAAACGGGAAGAAGGAGGAGGAGAGAGGGAGAGAGGGAGAAGGAGAGAGGGACCGAGAGTCTGAGAAGACAGAGACAGAGATGGGTAATGTTTATGTCTGTGACTGAATTTGAATGTCTCTGTAATCTCTGTAAAATAGTGGATTCTGTCTCTCTTTCTCAGACACTAAATTAAGTGTGATTTCTATGTTTCCCACTCTGCATTAGGTGAGAGAGAGAAGGAGAAGGAAGGGAAGGAGGCCTTGGAGGAGGGCCAGAGAGAAGGAGAGAGCGAGGGCGAAAGGAAGGCGAAGGTGGAACGGGATGTGGGAGAGGGGAACCTGGCTACCGCTGCTGCCTCTGCCCTGGCTGCTGCTGCCGTCAAAGCCAAGGTCTGACTTCTGACCCTTGTTTAGCATGATGCCCCTAACCACAGATCTAGGATCAGATGCTGTACGTATCAAGCTTCTCAGAGTAGGAGTGCTGATCTACGATCAGTTTTGCCATAGTTCATACAATTACATTAGGAGGCATCTGATTCAAAATCAGCTCTCATAGCCAATCCCCAGGGATTCAAAAATAGGCAGAGACTGCGGATCCGGAGGTAACCACCCCGTCCCGCCCACCTGGATCCCTTTTCCCCACAGCTGAAGATCTGAATCACGTTCTGATTCTGAAACGTCCATGCAGCGCCTGCATACCAATCATTTGATCTCAATCAGTTTCATGGGATATGCATTTAGATCTTATTGAGTTATACAGTGTTGTTTCCAAGTAGCCTACAAGTAAGCCTGTACTGAATTATATACAGTGGAGCAAATTTTTTTGCAGATAGTGTTAAACTGCATAGCTTACCTGTGTTTAGTTTCAATCAAAGCACATATTTTGCCTAACACGCTGTTGAGGCCACATGAGAGAAAAATGTGACCATTCGTACAATCATCCTAAAATCTCATAAGTAATGAGGTGGTATTTTTTGTCATCCAGTAACGTTATACAGTCGGAAAGTATTCAGACCCCTTGACTTTTTCCACATTTTGTTACGTTACAGCCTTATTCTAAAATGTATTACATTGTTGTATTTTTCATCAATATACACACAGTACCCCATAATGACAAAGAAAAAACAGTTTTTTAAGGAAATGTAATATCATATTTACATAAGTATTCAGACCCTTTACTCAATACTTTGTTGAAACACCTTTGGCAGCGATTACAGCCTTGAGGCTTCTTAGGTATGACGCTACAAGCTTGGCACACCTTTATGGTTAGGATCCAGGCTGTGTCACATCCGACGGGGATTGGGTGTCCCATAGGGCGGCACAATTGGCCCAGCGTTGGCCGGGGTAGGCCGTCATTGTAAATAAGAATTTGTTTTTAACTGACTTGCCTAGTTAAATAAAGGTTACATTTCTCTTCAGATCCTCTCAAGCTCTGTCAGGTTGGATGGGAGTGTTGCTGCACAGCTATTTTCAAGTCTCTCCAGAAATGTTCCATTGGGTTCAAGTCCGGGCTCTGGTTGGGCCACTCAAGGACATTAAGACTTGTCCCGAAGCCACTCCTGCTTTGTCTTGGCTGTGTGCTTATGGTTGTTGTCCAGTTGGAAGGTGAACCTTCACCCCAGTCCTTTAGGTGCCTTTTGGCGAACTCCAAGCGGGCTCTCATGTGCCTTTTACTGAAGAGTGGCTTCCGTCTGGCCACTCTACAATATAGGCCTGATTGGTGGAGTGCTGCAGATGGTTGCCCTTCTGGAAGTTTCTCCCATCTCCACAGAGGAACTCTGGAGCTCTGTCAGAGTGAACATTGGGTTCTTGGTCACCCTTTTCCCCCGACTGCTCAGTTTGGTCGGGCAGCCAGCTCTAGGAAGAGTCTTGGTGCTTCCAAAATTCTTCCATTTAAGAATGATGGAGGCCACTGTGTTCTTGGGGACCTTCAATGCTGCAGAAATGTTTTGGTACCCTTCCCCAGATCTGTGCCATGACACAATCCTGTCGCGGAGCTCTACGGACAATTCCTTCGACCTCATGGCGTGGTTTTTGCTCTGACTTGCACTGTCAACTGTGGGACCTTAAATAGACAGGTATGTGCCTTTCCAAATCATGTCCAATCAATTGAATATTCCACAGGTGGACTCTAATCAAGTTGTCAAAACATCAAGGATGATCAATGGAAACAGGATGCACCTGAGCTCAATTTCGAGTTTCATATCAAAGGGTCTGAATACTTATGTAAATAATGTTTTTTTGTTTAGTATATTTTTTTCACTGTGCAAGAAAATACAAAAAACAGTATATGTTCAGTTCAGTATGTCTGTGCTATTTTCACATACTAAAGATGATTTTCTCTACCCTTTCCCTACCCTATGCTTCTTCTCTCTCTCTTCCTCTCCACCCCCCCCCTCCCTCCCTCCCTCCCTCTCTGTCTTTCTCTCTCCATAGCACCTGGCTGCGGTGGAGGAGAGAAAGATCAAGTCTCTGGTGGCTCTGCTGGTGGAGACTCAGATGAAGAAGCTGGAGATCAAACTGAGACACTTTGAAGAGCTGGAGACTATCATGGACCGAGAGAGGGAGGCTGTGAGTCAGGCAGTAGCGAAGCATTATGGGGGATCTAGTTTAAGTGGACTAGTTGGTTTTGCTTTGTTGGTTGGACTGCGCATTTACGTATGTGTGTGTGTGTGTGTGTGTGTGTGTGTGTGTGTGTGTGTGTGTGTGTGTGTGTGTGTGTGTGTGTGTGTGTGTGTGTGTGTGTGTGTGTGTGTGTGTGTGTGTGTGTGTGTGTGTAGTTGGAGTACCAGAGGCAGCAGCTGCTGGCAGATCGTCAGTCATTCCACATGGAGCAGTTGAAGTATGCAGAGATGAGGGCGCGTCAGCAGCACTTCCAACAGATCCAGCACCAGCAGCATAGCCAGACTGGAGGCCCACACCCCGCCCCGGCTCCCACGGGCCCCCCACCCCAGGGCCCCTCAGCCACCCAGTCCCAGCCGGCCCCCAGTATCCCTGCGCCACAACCAGCTCCCAGCCCAGCACCCTCTGCCTCCTCCGTCCCCATGACAGGCCCCTCCTCTGCCCAGGCCCAGCCCACTGAGCCCCAGCCAATCCCCAGTGGTCCTCACTCCTCACCTCCCCGCCCGCCAGGCCACTCCAGCACCAACACCACCCCAACACTCCACGGTGAGTCACATTTTGTATTGACCAACTGTGAATTTTCAGTAATTACTTAATACTGTATGAAGGTGATCATGTGACCCATTGGAATTAACTTGAACTGTACTGTTGAATGTTTTTGCACTGTTTGTGTTACACATCTCAAATTCTTCTCTTTTTGAACCCAGAGTCCAGCGCCCCTGGGGATACACTCCACTCCTCAACCGCTGCTCCCACTCCACAGTGAAAAGAGAGAAAGAAAGAGAGAGAGGTAGGGAGAGAGAGGAGGGAAAGAGAGAGGGAAGAAGAGAGAGAGACAGGAAAAAGGTCTTGGCAAACTGAATGACATTGACCACTTTGTACCTATGAATTCTGCCTGTATCATCTGAAATTGAAGAAGTCAAACTGAAGGAGATACAACAAACTTTGATCATTTTTAACATTTGGACTGGACGATTGACATGCGAAAGAAAAACATTCCCTACCGGAATGAATATTAGGTGGAAACAACCCCCTTAAAATTACTCCCAACTAAAAAGAAAATGCAAATGAAGAGTTTTCAAACGAACAGTCTTCTTTTTACAGACATAAGTTGCTTAATTACTTTCACCCTTCACATCGGACCCAAGGTTAAACCAAGAGAGTATTGTCATGTAAATACGCCACCTGACCTGAGGATATGAAGAGAACTAAAGGACTCTTGTCTTAGCAGTCCTCTGAATAGTGGTGCTTTTGTTTTCTTCTAGTGTACTGAGGGTCAGATGTTCCCAGCCATGTTCACAGACATACCTACCTACCTATTCTCCCACGGTACCCTAGTAGGTACTTAGAATTGAAAGATGATTTTTTTTTTTTTTTTAAGAAAAAAAGATTTGCACTTTGAAAATATGTTTCTCCGGCGGCCATATCTGAAGACAAATCATTATTAACTAAAGGCTCTATTCAATCAGATCCGCTTTAGACAACATCCGCAAAGCTGTTGTTGTGGCTGTGTCAGAGGTGGAACTGCGTTAGAGCTGTCAAATAGCACAAGCGGCTCCTGGCATTATACCTAAAGCGTACATTGCCATTGGCTGCATGAAGTAGCATTAAGGGCTTTATTCAATCCGCACCGCGGAAGTTCAGCGTTACACCCTGATTGAAATTTAAAGGCAGTGTTCCCGCATTAGCAGAGACTGTGTTCACGGTAAACACTGCATATGTCGGCTCAATGGGAAAATACCATTACATTTCTATCCTGGAATCTGTAACACTTCAGCTTTACAGATTGAATAGAGCCCTACAAGAATACCATGCAGCCTTGTTTACAAGTTTGAATACTGGAATGTGGGATGTAATCTACAACTCGATTAGGCTGATAGAAATCCTCATTATTTAGTTGAATGATTTTCAATTTGAGCGTCATTATTTCTATATAGCCTACATTTTCTCGTTCTAAACTTGTAATGTGAGACGGGTATGACTACCTGACAATGGTCAAGAGCAGCTGCTCACCGATTTGACAGTTCCACCTCCAACACCGCCAAAACATCAGCTATGTGGGTGTCGGCTACCGCCGCTTAACGCTTGATCTGATTGAATCTAGGCCTAAACTGACCTGAAGCACATAACTGTTTTCTTGTTTTGAACTTTTACTAGGATGTCATAGTTTCGAAATATGAGATCATCAAGCTTGTTGTCCTATGTTAGTGAATGTGGCGTTATAGAGCTTTGGGGTTGGCCTGTTGGTTAGATGTATCCTAAACTAAAAAGTATGTGTGGGCAATGAAAACGAATGGTATTACTCTTTGTAATAATATGTATTCCACTTGAAAACGGTCTCATCTGGCCCTACTGCCATTTCAGTTAGTAACACTATCTACTGTTAACTGGATTTTCTGTTTACAATGCTGACAAATGATTCACTCCAATTTGAAGGGACAAAATCCCTATATGATTGAGCATTAGAAACCACTTAAAGTATTGATGAAGGGCAACATAGGGCAACATACTCCCAGAGTTACAGTGCCCCCGAGGACCAGGTCACAATGTCCTAAAAGTCCTCATTTTAAAGGGACAGTGCAGTCAAAAACGTTATTTTCCCTGTGTTTTATATGTTTCCACACTATGAGGTTGGAATAATGCTGTAAAATTGTGAAAATTATGATAATGCCCTTTAGTGTAAGAGCTGTTTGAAAATGTCATCTTGTCTTGCAAGGGTTGGGTTTTGGACTACATGGCAACATCACCAGGCGGTTTAAGTTAATAGGCCAATAACAAAGAGAGTTTGCCCTCCTCTCTGCCAACAATAGCTAGTTTTCAGGTTACATGTCCCTCCCATTAGGCTCTTTTAATTAGTCCCCTCACTCAGACCACTTCGACAGTCCTAGAAAAATTATTGCTTGAGAAATTGCTTTTAGCTAAGAAGCTATTTTTGTTTGTTTTCAGTTAAAATGGTCTAAAATAATCAGGTACTTAATTGTTATCCAGAAATGATTTGATATTGAGATAAAAAACATCTTCATTGGCCCTTCAACTCTATTTTGTTTTTGAACATTCATATCTGAAACACTTCTGGAACAGTTGGGCTTTCATAGAGCAGATCGTAATCATAAGACAAGCAGTAATTACCCAGATATGATTTGTATTCATGTATGCGTCATATTTGGATTCTGTCAGTATGTCCAGTATGGCTCGTCAGTATCAGTCAATCATACCATTGTAAAGATTATACTCTAAAGTAATGACTGGATGTAGGCTCCAGAAGAACCCTATTAGCAACTTCAGACATAAGACATCACCGTCACAACTCTTGCTTCATTGATAAACCAACATCCTTTTTAATCATGTTTGCCATTTTCTCCATATAAGTCAGTGGGGTGTAGCTGGAGTTTTGGATGTTTGGGAAATCCAGATTTTTATAGTTTGTGTTTTTCCAATGACAGGTCCAACTCACATGAAGTGATTACTATGTAATGGAAGTGGCTTTAATGTTACAAAAGAAAGTCAAGGGATCTCAAAAGTCAGTTCAGTTTATAGAGAATTCTGTCCATTAATATTTGTAACAATATCTTTATGTATCCTATCTATTTTTATATTTTTGACTGTCAGGTTTTCCATCTTGTTTCTTTGATATTACTGTTTGCATCTAATTGCTGTATTTTTGTAACCTCCCTCATTGTAATGTGCGTGGTCCTAATAGGTCGCAATGACCTGTCAGTCAGTGTGACTGTGAGCATGGGTGTGAATGCATGCCATGGTGATCTGTTTCCCCTAAGAGTTCCATCGCCCCCTCCCCCAAGTGTTTAATAAGGGCTGAGGGATTGTGATGCTCATAGTTTGGTATGTCTGTATGAGAACCCGCACCAGCACATCACACACATTCTGACAGTGTCATATATACTCTGATGAAACTTGTTCAGATAGCCAGTGTTAGAAACTTCACTAGTCGTGACCATGGATGGACTGCTTTGGTCTCCATTGCTACATTGTGTGGATTACGTGATATGAAATGTCTGTCCAGTTTGTTTTTCATGATTGCATTGATTACACAGTAGAAATGAACCTTTCCTCAGCTAAACCGTTACCGAATTAGTGTCAGTTGCTCTGCAGTTCATATAAAAAATAAAAAAGATGGTTTTACTTACAAAAAGTTTTTAAAAACCATGTAATAAATGTGACATGTGTACAGTTTGGTCATTGTTGCCATCTTGACTGTACCATGGCAAACTTCAAGCTATGACAATTGTCTTCAGTCAGGCTGTAGTTCACTAAGAATTTTTGGCAGTATGACTATGGCTCTAAACACTCAACCCTTACGTGAAGAAGACATCTGGTTGTTGTTACATTAGAAATAAGCCAACGCTCCATCTGCACTGCAGGCACCACAAGAGGGCAGGCTGTGAGTGGCATCTTCCATACAGGGTCCCCCTATGCATGGGACAACTGCGTCTTGAACATTACGGTTTATTTTCCACTGAACCATCACCTAGTACTAACAGACACCCTGCAGACTACAGAGACCAAGCAATCACCTTACCATACAAGGCCTACTGCCTGAGGGCAGCTAGTAGACTCATACCTGTATTACCATAAAAAGGGCTAGTGTAAGTACTGCAAATACCACTGCAATAAAAACATACCCATCTTACCATAACACTACTGCAAAAAAGACAATGCTGAGTAGGCCTTACATTACAGCCCTGTTAAATATTCAAATTACCTTTACATTTTAGAGAACGCCAGCATAGAAGTTTGTTCCCTGAAGTTATCAAATGGATATACCACTTCCTAGGTTCCATGGTGTCACCTCAAAACACATGCATTCTAATAGCCAGAATGTCTAGGTATCTGGACCATCCCAGACATAACCAGAATGGCTTAAAATGGTCTAGTAAGTAAAGTATCCATTTTTATATTACTGTAATGGTATTCCAGACATCTGTTAAACTAAATGAAGCATGGTTCCTCATAACACCTCCACAATTGTGTTAAAAAGATTTAACACCGTTTGTTTTCAGAAACTGGGGATTTTTATTAAATATCATTTGATACCACATATACATGAGACAGTAAATCTACCATTCCATAATTGGCCCGGTAAAATCCACATTACAGCTGGTCTCAGCCAATGAACATGCATCTCCTCTGTATAAAAACACAGCTATTGGGCGACAGGGCTGACACAGGGGTTGAGTGACAAGGTGGGAGATGGGAACGTATGGAATAATGAAGGGAATGTTATTGCCGATTCTGTCAACGAGCCAGGCATGATAGCATGCACCTCTGTGGCTTGATGATATTTTGAAATGAAATGAAAAAAGGGTCTCTTCAACTCAAGACACAGAAAAGGCACTTCCGAAAGAAAATATCACAAAATGGAGGGCAAACAAGATTTGGATGGGGGTGAGACAGACATTACATATAATAGAAAAAACATTTGGGAATAAAATTAACCGGTTGTGTTCTTGAAATCTTCAACCACTCATCACCATCCGGACGAGTTCTGAGGGAGAAAAAACAAACATCAGCATGCTTAGTAATCGATGTGAGAAGAAAAGCCTAGAGCAAACTCCACCTCCAGCCAGCAGTGTTCTCCCTATCAACTATAGATTTAGAGGGCCGTATTGTCTATAGGAATTTATACTGACTCATTACTGTGACTCTTGGTTCGAGATGGATTGGCTTGTATAGCCTAGAATCAATTATGGGGGGTATATTCCATCCAAAATATACATTTTGACAAACACTCAGACGTCACAGCCCAGACATCACATTGAGACAAATTCAATTCATCAGAGAGGTAAGTCCACTTAGTGACTTGCTCCCACATGGTTCTCTATGTGTTTATCCCCAACATGAGACAGCTTTCTGCTGGAGCTGCAGCCTGATCCACAGACTCCACATGTCAGTCAGAAGAGAATCTGCATTAAAGAGGAGAACATTAGAGGCAGGAGCGAGGGATTAGAGGGAGAAACCATAGAGCAACTCAGAAGATCCATCTCCTAGCGAGCCAGAACAGCCAAGGGTTTGCTCAGCCAGGCCTCAGAACCTGGAATGTGTTAGGATTAGCAACCACCCCCTTTATTTGGGCTGTTCTAACAGAGGAAAAAGGAGGAGCGAGGGATCTGTCAGAAAGGGGGAAGAAAACTAGCACACCTACAGTACCAGCTTCCATGGGGAGAGGGGATGGAGGGAAGAGATGTCACCAGCCAAGGAAATGCAATTCTCTATTAGTAGGAAGTGACTAAAGACAACAATAGTTGAACCGTTAAAGCTTTATTTTACAGCACTTCATTTGTGTTTACACCCCCAAACACACCCTTATGCATTCAGAGTTGAGGAGTCACACCTCTAGTCTAACAGACCCCCCCATCTGTGTCCTGCCCTCATCAGGTTGGAGAGTCAGTGTCCATGGGGGTCACTCAGGAGCCACATGCAGAGAGGCTACATGCAGACTACAGCCAGATGAGGGGGAAGGGCAGGAGAGGGAGAAGTGCTCTGCAGGAGAGAAAGTTAAATAAAAGAACAGATCAAACCATAAATTCAAACCAGACTCCACCACAGGAATCCAGGAGCCTCTGACAACACCATCACGGCACAGAGAGATGTCCTACTCTACATACGCCATCAGTATCATAGCCTTTACTATGCATCTCATAGGACGCAATCTTTCGAATTAGTGTGTTTGAGCAAGAACCCCACACTCAACCAGAAACAAGAGTAAGCTGCTTGTTAACTACTTGCTTAAATATATATCTGATCTCAGTAGCTAGGAGTAGGAGCATTCTGTGCAGTGATGGTTAAAGAGAGGGCCCCCCCTCACCGCTACACACATCTCCCAGTGCAGGTGAGAGCCCACTGCTGGGGTAGGTGCTGACCGAGGGGGGGGGGGGGATTTCGGGGGTCTGCTCATACCCGCTGCTCAGCCAGACATGATGTGGCGGACAAAGACTGTGGGAGAGGAACAGGGAGGTCAGTGAAGGGGGGGTGAAACCCCACACTCATCTGAAATCAAATGCGCACAACCTCCACCCAGCCAGACACAATCCTTATTAATAACCACAAATCACAGGAATTTGTGTTTACATGATACATGAGTACATACCAGTCAAGACAATTGCCATTTTATTTGGTTAGAATTCACATCTTATCCACATGTTTCTTCCATTATTCCAACACTGAAATTGTCAATCCTAAAGCATTGTGATATATTCTACAGTACAAGTCCAGTGTTCTCCCTTCACACCCATATACATCCAGTTCACCACGCTGCTTTACCTTCGTAATTGATGCAGCCGTTGGCGTCTTCGTGTCCCGCTAAGAGAGTCTCCACCTCCTCTTCTGTCATTTTCTCACCTGCAACAAAAAAATGAAACACTTACATTCTCATAACAGACAAGACACGATAGGAAGGGAATCCCATCTTTCCTATACCTAACACCGGTGCAATTCTAAAAAAAAAGATAAACCCCACTACCAAGCAGACATTCCCAGAGGCATACTGATACATTTAAGTGAGACCATCAAAACCATGTCTTATGTGTTGCTCAATCCTCTTACAAGACAGATGTTCCGGATGCAAAGAGGTAAACTATCAGGACCATGCAGTTCAAGCTTTTCTCTGGGTCCAAATTAAAATTCAGGTAAAACCGTCAAGAGCACAATGCCAATGATTTATGTCGCCGACATTGTCACAAGGCAGGTTTCAGTACTGTTTGTCTGGAATGTTAAGCTGAAGTAGAGCTCTCAAGCACAAGAAAGAAATTATTGGCTAATATACTGTAATATTAACCATGGACTAATACAATAAATAAACAGTGACTGCAGTTGGATGAAAATGAACTCTTCATGAGGAGAGATGTAAACATATTCATCGAGGGTTGTGAGGCATTACCAAGTGTTGTGAGGACATGGCGCAGCTCAGCGCCCATCACTGTGCCATTGCCCTCCTTGTCGAAGACGCGCAGACCCTCCACAAAATCCTCAAAGGAGCCCTGGTCCTTGTTCTTAGCGATGGCCTGGAGCATGGGCAGGAACTGCTCAAAGTCTAGCATCTTGTGGTTCATCTCTGGGGAAGGACGAAAACATAATTTTTTAAACACTTAAAACACTCTCTGCTAGAAACTCACTAGCTGTTACTTTGCTAGAAGACAGAATAACATACGGAACAAAAATATAAAGTGCGACATACAATGAATGACTTAAGATTTTACTGAGTTACAGTTAAGGAAATCTGTCAATTGAAATAAATTCATTCATCTATGGATTTCACATGACTGGGAATACAGATATGTATCGTTGGTCACAGATGCCTTAAATGTTTTTAAAGGGGCGTGGATCAGAAAGCCAGTCAGTAGCTGGTGTTACCACCATTTGCCTCATGCAACATCTCCTTCGCATAGAGTTGATCGGGCTGCTGATTGTGGCCTGTGGTTGTCCCATTCCACTTCAATGGCAATGTGAAGTTGCTGGATATCATACACATTGATCCAGAGCATCCCAAACATGCTCAACCGGTGACATGTCTGGTAAGTATGCAGGCCATGGAACTGGGAAATGTTCAGCTTCCAGGAATTGTGTACAGACCCTTGTGACATGGGGCCGAGATTTATCATGCTGAAACATGAGGTGATTGTCGTGCCATTCATCCACCACAACGCTACTCAGAATCTCTTCACGGTATCTGTGATTTCAAGTTGCCATCAATAAGATGCAATTGTGTTCATTGTCCGTAGCTTATGATTGCCCATACCATAACCCCACCATGGGGCACTGTTCACAACGTTGATATCAGTAAACCGCACACCCATGCAACACCATACATGTGGTCTGAGGGTGAGAGAACGGTTTAATTTACTGCCGAAATCTGTCAGACGAAGAAACATTCAATTCTCTGGTGGACAATCCTGCAGTCAGAATGCTAATCACACTCAACTTGAAACTTCCATGACATCTCAATGTGACAAAACTGCACATTTTAGAGTGGCCTTTCGTCCCCAGCACAAGGTGCACCTGTGTAATGAGCGTCCTGTTTAAACAGCTTCTTGATCATCTATCCAGCTGACAGGTGTGGCATATCTTGGCAAAGGAAAAACTCACCAACAGATGTAAACAAATGTGTGCACAACATGAGAAAAGCTTTTTGTGCATTTGGAACATTTTATTTCAGCTCATGAAACCAACATTTTTTGTTCAGTGTATACAAAATACCTGCTCCATTTAAAACTAGACCTGCATACTGAGTGTAAACTCAACATGGCATGAAATGTATTTTACTCCCAAGAGTCAATTGACAAAAAAAAAAAATTTTTTTTAGCTAAAGATATTTGTTGTTGTTGCATTGGACAAATCAATTCATGTCGCACTCCTGCATCTGCAGTGAAAGGTGGCAGAGCTAGAGCGGTGTTAGACCATGAGACATCCCGGAAATCAGTCTTCGTGAACATCTGTAGCGTCTGACCAGTTTGGCCTACAAACTATTATGACCACTATGGAAAGAGGAGACTCAAACATGGTTTTCCTCTATAGCACCCATAGGTGTCACAGGATTCCACTGAAGGAAAGCAGTACAGGTTTAGAAAAACTAAGGTAGTTATGTGCCTACCTCAATGGGGTTATGTAAGAAAAATATATACACACACACACACACACGTTGACACACCGAACACCTTATTTTTTTTTTTTACATTGTCGAATAATAGTGAAGACATCAAAACTATGAAACATATGGAGTCACGTAGTAACCCAAAATGGTTCTCAACAAATCAAAATATATTTTAGATTCTTCAAAGTAGCCACCCTTTGCCTTGATGATAGCATTGCACTCTTGGCATTCTCTCAACCAGCTGAAGTAGTCACCTGGAATGCTTTTTCAACAGTCTAGGAGTTCCCACATATGCTGAGCACTTGTTAGCTGCTTTCCTTCACTCCGCAGTCCAACTCATCACAATTGGGTTGAGGCCGGGTGATTGTGGAAGCCAGGTCATCTGATGCAGCACTCCATCACCCCCCTTTGTCAAATAGCCCTTACACAGCCTCGAGGTGCGTTTTGGGTCATTGTCCTGTTGAAAACTAATTATAGTGGGACTAAGTGCAAATCAGATGGGATGGCGTATCGCTGCATAATGCTGTGGTAGCCATGCTGGTTAAGCATGCCTTGAATTCTAAATAAAATCAGACAGCACTCCCCAGCAAAGCACCCCCACACCACCTCCATGCTACACAATGGGAACCACACATGCAGAGATCATCCGTTCACCTACTCTGCGTCTCAAAGACGCGGCAGTTGCAACCAAATACCTCAATTGAAATCAGACCAAAGGACAGATTTCCACAGATCTAATGTCCATTGCTTGTGTTTCTTGGCCCAAGCAAGTCTCTTATTATTGGTGTCCTTTAGTAGTGCTTTCTCTGCAGCCATTCGACCACAGAGGCCTGATTCACGCAGTCTCCTCTGAACAGTTGATGTTGAGGTGTATGTTACTGGACTTTAGCATTTATTTGGGCTGCAATTTGTGAGGCTGGTAAATCTAACGAACTTATCCCCTGCAGCAGAGGCAACTCTGAGTTTCCATTCCTGTGGCCAGTTTCATCCTAGCGCATTATGGTTTTTGCAACTGCACTTGAAGAAACTTTCAAAGTTCTTGACATTATCTGGATTGACTGACCTTCATCTCTTTAATAACAGACTGTAGTTTCTCTGCTTATTTGAGCTGTTCTTGCCCTATGGACTTGGTATTTTACCAAATAAGGCTCTCTTCTGTATACCCCCCTACCTTGTCACGACTGATTGGCTCAAACACATTAAAGAAATTCCACAAATTAAGGCAGACCTGTTAATTGAAATGCATTCCAGGTGACTACCTCAAAGCTGGTTGAGAGAATGCCAAGCATGTGCAAAGCTATAGTCAAGGCAAAGGGTGGTTACTTCAAAGAAATTAAAATATATTTTGATTTGTTTAACACTTTTGGTTACTACATGATTCCATACGTGTTATTTCATATTTGATGTATTTACTACACTGCTCAAAAAAATAAAGGGAACACTTAAACACAATGTAACTCCAAGTCAATCAAACTGTCCACATAAGAAGCAACACTGCCTGACAATACATTTCACATGCTGTTGTGCAAATGTAATAAACAGGTGGAAATTATAGGCAATTAGCAAGACACCCCCAATAAAGGAGTGGTTCTGCAGGTGGTGACCACAGACCACTTCTCAGTTCCTATGCTTCCTGGCTGATGTTTGTCACTTTTGAATGCTGGCGGTGCTTTCACTCTAGTGGTAGCATGAGACGGAGTCTACAACCCACACAAGTGGCTCAGGTGGTGCAGCTCATCCAGGATGGCACATCAATGCAAGCTGTGGCAAGAAGGTTTGCTGTGTCTGTCAGCGTAGTGTCCAGAGCATGGAGGCGCTACCAGGAGACAGGCCAGTACATCAGGAGACGTGGAGGAGGCCGTAGGAGGGCAACAACCCAGCAGCAGGACCACTACCTCCGCCTTTGTGCAAGGAGGAGCACTGCCAGAGCCCTGCAAAATGACCTCCAGCTGGCCACAAATGTGCATGTGTCTGCTCAAATGGTCAGAAACAGACTCCATGAGGGTGGTATGAGGGCCTGACGTCCACAGGTGGGGGTTGTGCTTACAGCCCAACACCGTGCAGGACGTTTGGCATTTGCCAGAGAACCCCAAGATTGGCAAATTTGCCACTGGCGCCCTGTGCTCTTCACAGATGAAAGCAGGTTCACACTGACCACATGTGACAGACGTGACAGAGTCTGGAGACAACGTTCTGCTGCCTGCAACATCCTCCAGCATGACCGGTTTGGCGGTGGGTCAGTCATGGTGTGGGGTGGCATTTCTTTGGGGGGCCGCACAGCCCTCCATGTACTCGCCAGAGGTAGCCTGATTGCCATTAGGTACCGAGATGAGATCCTCAGACCCCTTGTGAGACCATATGCTGGTGCGGTTGACCCTGGGTTCCTCCTAATGCAAGACAATGCTAGACCTCATGTAGCTGGAGTGTGTCAGCAGTTCCTGCAAGAGGAAGGCATTGATGCTATGGACTGGCCCGCACGTTCCCCAGAACTGAATCCAATTGAGCACATCTGGGACATCATGTCTCGCTCCATCCACCAACGCCACGTTGCACCACAGACTGTTCAGGAGTTGGCGGATGCTTTAGTCCAGGTCTGGGAGATCCCTCAGGAGACCATCCGCCACTTCAACAGGAGCATGCCCAGGCGTTGTAGCGAGGTCATACAGGCACGTGGAGGCCACACACACTACTGAGCCTCATTTTGACTTGTTTTAAGGACATTACGTCAAAGTTGGATCAGCATGTAGCGTGGTTTTCCACTTTGAGTGCGACTCCAAATCCAGACCGCCATGGGTTGATAAATTTGATTTCCATTGATAATTTGTGTGATTTTGTTGTCAGCACAATCAACTATGTAAAGAAAAAAGTATTTAATAAGAATATTTCATTCATTGAGATCTAGGATGTGTTATTTTAGTGTTCCCTTTATTTTTTTGAGCAGTTTATAATTCTAGAATGTAGTAAAAATAAAGAAAAACCCTGGTATGAGTAGGTGTCCAAACACTTCACTGGTATTGTATTTATTTGGGGATACCTAAAGGGGTCCTGAAATACAAAAATCAAATCGCAAAATGATCCATAGTATGACCATCTTAACACAATTCCATACGTCAACTTAGCACCTCCCCCCCAACGTCATAGAAGACGTAAACCAAAAGAGATATTTGATACGCATTCCTAAATACATAAAATACTGTACTCACGCCCATTATGTGTAGCCTTACAAATTCAAAGTACGTGCTGCTCTTACACATTTAGCAAAAAATAGAATATTTACAAATCTTATCAATTCCAAGAAGAATGCTTGTGTTTCTCTTTAAGTTGATTATCAGCTTTACATTATCAGATCTTGTTGACATGAGCTGAGTATCTGAGATGCATGTGTTCTGTTTAACACATGTAAGAACAGAGATTGTTTGGAGAGTGAACCCTGTGCAAGAAGAACAATTTCCCTAATAATCCTGTTTACATAGACACATCTGAAATCAGACCTGATGGCACTAAATATTCAGAAAACCAGCCATCAAAATAAACATTCTACAGTGAACATGTTATTTTGGGGGAGCATATTTGATTCTGAGTTCAGACATAAAATTCAGTTGTTTACGAACACATTTCACTTGCGCTAAAGAGGGAGACTCAGTCGGCTGGTGCTAGCAAATGCGCAGAGGAAATACACAGCTGGAACACCGATTAAGATGTTTACATGTCCTAATAATTTGAAAGATTGCTCAGAAACAGGTGTTTCAATCAGCGTATGCTTACTTTGATTTTGATCTTATGCCAAATAAGATATGCAGAGTAAAGTATTTATGACTATTACATAATCTGCCTAGGGCTATAATCAGTTTAATATCAAAATATTAGTGCGCATGCAAACATTCAATGCCTCAGTTCCTTGACTGATAAGGGACAGGCAGCACAAGCACAACAGAAACAGTTTCACTAGTAACACCCTCTTGATAGGTTAGGACAATGCCTCTGTGGTACTTGACAATTGCAGATTATAAACAAAATTCACTCCATAGGATAGTTGTCATACCCAGAAGAACATTGTTTCAGTTATATCCTTGGATGCTTAATCACAGTTGACACCTTACAAATAACTCAAACTGATTTGGTGAAGTTGACAGCAAACAGTAAACAGGCCCAAAATTGAAAGATTTGCCTAAATCAAACGGAACACAATAAAGCTACTCTATGCCTGAATAAAATCATATTCATTTGTTTACTGAAGCATGTAGTACTTCTATAGGTTTGATCCAGCCAGTGGATACTAATGTCAATGTTCAGTAAACATCTAGAAGCATGGCTGACCTTCTGACTTGGGGTTGCCCAGGACCTTGAGGACCTCAGCGTTGACAGGGTTCTGGCCAAGGGCCCGCATGACATCACCACACTGGCTGTAACTGATCTTCCCATCGCCTGTCCTGTCAAACAGCAGGAAGGCCTCCTTGAACTCTGACAGACAGGGAGAAGGGTGTTAAAAAAGCAGAGTTGGATTTAGAGTGTGAGGGTGGCTGTAAATGAAGAAACAGGTTGAAAATGGGAAAAAAGTCTGAATAATTTCTTAGAGTTATTACATAAGCTATTCAATTTGTTATCTACAATAAATGTGGCAGCCTCTAATGGAACACTTTCTGACATCTGGGTAATTTCCACGGGCCATTGTTATGGTGCTTACCTCCCATCGCTGGTATGCGGCGCATTCCGAGACCGCCCGTCTAAAACTACACAGCAGCCACTCATTTACCCATATATGGCATTGACAGCAAACCCTGGCCGAGTAATCTTTCAACCAGTCAAACGAGCAAATTAAATCGACCGGGGAACAAAACAGCCCATTGAGCAAGGGGAAAAGCCACATGCGATAGGTGAGTACAGTAACGCCATATCGGTGCATATATCATTGCTAAATGGATACATTATGCTTAGCTAACTTTATTTCAAAGTGTATGTTTGAGGTTTAGTTGGGCCACGCCTTCAACACGTAGAACTCAGTGGTTGAGTCATTTCCCTTTGCCATCTATACAATGTCTGAGTCAACAGCGGTATCGGACTGAGAACAAATTACAATAGTGTCTTGACTGCCTCTATAATATATAGACATATTTTAAACAGTTCTGGCACACGTAGCTAGCTGAACTAGGCGAAATCACAACAAACGGAACAGATTAATACCAAAATTGGTGTTAAAAAAAGTTAACTCAAACGACAAAATGTTTCATCCAAGTATCTAGGCTTTTAAACACTAATAGCTAACTATGCCATGTTGGAATTGGCCCTTCCATTTCTGCATGCATCATTTATTGATTTATTTTTAAATCCGAACGCAGTGCAAAATTAGTTGGGCATCCATTCAACACAAAACCTTAATCTGTTTAGACAATTCAATCAAACCCGCTGTGGGGATCAAATAAAGGGATTAACCACATTATATGGGATTGACTGAGCCAATAGACAGACACCCGTGAATCAATATTTTAGTAACTGTTTCACTATTCGTTGCTGGTTGTTTGTCTGATGACAATTCCACCATTCATGCATGGTACGAAAACGTATGCACGCACAACTGTTAGTCACTCTGCATAAGAGCGTCTGCTGTGCTAATTGTCAAAAATGGAAACGTTTCCCAAGATGGTTAGCCCACACAAAACCTGGACCATCAACAAACTCACCATAGGCTCCAGTTTTAAATCAACTTGTCAGTAGGGAAACTGCTTCTCACAACAAGACAAACATGAGGACAGGAGAGAAGAAATACAGCTATTCCACATTCAAAGAATGACGACAGTGAAGCAAGGGATAGTCTAGTAGCTAACAATTTAGCTAGGTAGCTAACTGGCTAACCTTCAAATAGCTTTACTGTCACACCACTCACCGATGATCTGGTCTTCTGAGAAGTCAGACTGGTGGAGAAGCACGGCAAAGATGAAAACAGAGAACACATCCTTTAATATGATTATCGAAGATGAGGAAAACAAGTAACGTTAGCCAGCAAACATTGCCCAGCCATGTTTTGAAAATCCAGCAATGCAATATATTCGTTGGATCAGTTTACTGGCTTAGTCTACACGAATTTAAAATGACATTTTGCTAGGCTAACATTCTACACTTCACATACAAATATCTTTCAAACAGAACAGAGTAAAGGCATTTACCATTTCTGGGCTTGGTTGGAGTCCCGTCTGCGGTCGGAGGTCAGGCGAATGTGAACCGACAGGGGCGAACGTTGACAAGAAAACTATGCTCATGACGTCATCATTCCTAATTAATGCACTGCACAGGCCAATCACATCTCGCAGGCGTTGGCTCTTCGAATGATTTACCTTCATTCAGGAAGATAAGCGCAAAAAACGGTCCTAACATTAATTTATTGGAATCTTGACCATTCTTTAAAAGCGAATAAATGAATATCGGTGTATGTATGCTGTGCTGGGGGAAAAACATAAATAGTTTTTCCCAATTCCATTGAAGCTTTCATGTGGACGATTGCTATGAGCCATATGTATTACTGAACAAGTACGCCATCGTGTGGTATGAAAATGCAAACTGTAGCTAGAATCATGATCTTATGAGAAATTAGTGAGATAAGATCGTCATAAATGTACAGCAGACATGGTAATGAGCTTCAAATATATTTATTGCTGGGGGGATAAGGTGTTCCTAATGTTTGGTATACTCAGTGTATATTAGGCTTCACATACAGCCTTAAAACATGAGACACTGAAATTGCTTGAGTGCATTTGTCATGTACTGTCATGTTGTCTTGTCTCTGTCCTTTCCCTTCACCCTGTCTCCCTCTGCTGGTCGTGTTAGGTTACCTTTTCTCCCCCGCTTTCCCCCAGCTGTCCCTTGTCTCCTCTAACTACCCATTCACCCCGTTCCCCACCTGTTCCCTTTTTTCCCTCTGATTAGGTCCCTATATCTCTCTCTGTTTCTGCTCCTGTCCTTGTCGGATTCTTGTTTGTTTGTGTCATTCATGCCTGAACCAGACTGTCGTCATGTTTGCTGTAACCTTGTCCTGTCCTGTCGGAATCTGCCGGTCCATCTGAGCCTACCTATGTTTGGTAATTAAAGAAGCTCTGTTTAAGTTGATTCGCTTTTGGGTCCTCATTCACGCACCGTAACAGAAGAATCCGATCAAGAATGGACCCAGCGACTTCGGATCCTCTCCACTCAGCCGTCGAGATCCAGGGAGCGATGCTAGGCAGACACAAGCAGGAATTGTCTGCTGCTCGACATGCCGTTGAGACCCTGGCCACCCAAGTCTCCAACCTCACAGAACAGGTTCACCATCTCCGCCTCGATCCACCGGCCACTTCCAGGGCTTTCGAATCTCCGGAGCCCAGAATCAATAACCCGCCGTGTTACTCTGGGGAGCCCACTGAATGCCGCTCGTTCCTCACCCAGTGTGATATTGTGTTTTCTCTCCAGCCCAACACTTACTCCAGGAGCACTGCTCGTGTCGCCTACGTCATATCTCTCCTTATTGGACGGGCTCGTGAGTGGGGCACGGCAATCTGGGAGGCAAGGGCTGAGTGTACTAACCAGTATCAAGACTTTAAGGAGGAGATGATACGGGTTTTTTGATCGATCTGTTTTTGGGGAGGAGGCTTCCAGGGCCCTGTCTTCCCTATGTCAAGGCAATCGATCCATAACAGACTACTCTATTGAGTTTCGCACTCTTGCTGTCTCCAGTGGCTGGAACGAGCCGGCCTTGCTCGCTCGTCTTCTGGAGGGTTTCCGCGCAGAGGTAAAGGATGAGATTCTCTCCCGGGAGGTTCCTTCCAGCGTGGATTCCTTGATTGAACTCGCTATTCGCATTGAGCGACGGGTTGATCTTCGTCACCGAGCTCGTGGAAAGGAGCTCGCGCTCTCCGTCGCCTCCCTCTCCGCATCACTACCATCTTCCTCTGCCGGCTCGGGTGCTGAGTCCATGCAGCTGGGAGGTATCCGCATCTCGACTGAGGAGAGGGAACGGAGAATCACCAACCGCCTCTGTCTCTATTGCGGTTCCGCTGGTCATTTTGTCACTTCATGTCCAGTAAAAGGCCAGAGCTCGTCAGTAAGCGGAGGGCTACTGGTGAGCGCTACTACTCCTGTCTCTCCTTCAAGATCCTGCACTACCTTGTCGGTCCATCTACGCTGGACCGGTTCGTCAGCTTCCTGCAGTGCCTTAATAGACTCTGGGGCGGAGGGCTGTTTTATGGACGAGACCTGGGCTCGGGAACATGACATTCCTCTCAGACAGTTAAAGGAGCCCACGGCCTTGTTCGCCCTGGATGGTAGTCCTCTCCCCAGGATTCAGCGTGAGACGCTACCTTTAACCCTCACTGTTTCTGGTAATCATAGTGAAACCATTTCTTTTTTAATTTTTCGTTCACCTTTTACACCTGTTGTTTTGGGCCATCCCTGGCTAGTTTGTCATAATCCTTCCATTAATTGGTCTAGTAATTCTATCCTCTCCTGGAACGTCTCTTGTCATGTGAAATGTTTAATGTCTGCTATCCCTCCTGTTTCCTCTGTCTCTTCTTCACAGGAGGAGCCTGGTGATTTGACAGGGGTGCCGGAGGAATATCACGATCTGCGCACGGTGTTCAGTCGGTCCAGGGCCACCTCTCTTCCTCCACACCGGTCGTATGATTGTAGTATTGATCTCCTTCCGGGAACCACCCCCCCCCGGGGTAGACTATACTCTCTGTCGGCTCCCGAACGTAAGGCTCTCGAAGATTATTTGTCTGTAGCTCTTGACGCCGGTACCATAGTCCCCTCCTCCTCTCCCGCCGGAGCGGGGTTTTTTTTTGTCAAGAAGAAGGACGGGTCTCTGCGCCCCTGCATAGATTATCGAGGGCTGAATGACATAACAGTGAAGAATCGTTATCCGCTTCCTCTTATGTCTTCAGCCTTCGAGATCCTGCAGGGAGCCAGGTTTTTCACTAAGTTGGACCTTCGTAACGCTTACCATCTCGTGCGCATCAGGGAGGGGGACGAGTGGAAGACGGCGTTTAACACTCCGTTAGGGCACTTTGAATACCGGGTTCTTCCTTTCGGCCTCGCTAACGCTCCAGCTGTCTTTCAGGCATTAGTCAATGATGTCCTGAGAGACATGCTGAACATCTTTGTTTTCGTTTACCTTGACGATATCCTGATTTTTTCACCGTCACTCCAGATTCATGTTCAGCACGTTCGACGTGTCCTCCAGCGCCTTTTAGAGAATTGTCTTTTTGTGAAGGCTGAGAAGTGCACTTTTCATGCCTCCTCCGTCACATTTCTCGGTTCTGTTATTTCCGCTGAAGGCATTAAGATGGATCCCGCTAAGGTCCAAGCTGTCATTGATTGGCCCGTCCCTAAGTCACGCGTCGAGCTGCAGCGCTTTCTCGGCTTCGCAAACTTCTATCGTCGTTTCATCCGTAATTTCGGTCAGGTGGCAGCTCCTCTCACAGCCCTTACTTCTGTCAAGACGTGCTTTAAGTGGTCCGTTTCCGCCCAGGGAGCTTTTGATCTCCTCAAGAATCGTTTTACATCCGCTCCTATCCTTGTTACACCTGACGTCTCTAGACAGTTCGTTGTCGAGGTTGACGCGTCAGAGGTGGGAGTGGGAGCCATCCTTTCTCAGCGCTCCCTCTCTGACGACAAGGTCCACCCATGCGCGTATTTTTCTCATCGCCTGTCGCCGTCGGAACGTAACTATGATGTGGGTAACCGCGAACTGCTCGCCATCCGGTTAGCCCTAGGCGAATGGCGACAGTGGTTGGAGGGGGCGACCGTTCCTTTTGTCGTTTGGACTGACCATAGGAACCTTGAGTACATCCGTTCTGCCAAACGACTTAATGCGCGTCAGGCGCGTTGGGCGCTGTTTTTCGCTCGTTTCGAGTTCGTGATTTCTTATCGTCCGGGCTCTAAGAACACCAAGCCTGATGCTTTGTCTCGTCTCTTCAGTTCTTCAGTAGCCTCCACTGACCCCGAGGGGATTCTCCCTGAGGGGCGTGTTGTCGGGTTGACTGTCTGGGGAATTGAGAGGCAGGTAAAGCAAGCACTCACTCAAACTCCGTCGCCGCGCGCTTGTCCTAGGAACCTTCTGTTCGTTCCCGTTCCTACTCGTCTGGCCGTTCTTCAGTGGGCTCACTCTGCCAAGTTAGCCGGCCACCCTGGCGTTCGGGGTACGCTTGCTTCCATTCGCCAGCGTTTCTGGTGGCCCACCCGGGAGCATGACACGCGTCGTTTCGTGGCTGCTTGTTCGGTCTGCGCGCAGACTAAGTCCGGTAACTCTCCTCCTGCCGGCCGTCTCAGGCCGCTTCCTATTCCCTCTCGACCGTGGTCTCACATCGCCTTAGATTTTGTCACCGGACTGCCTTCGTCAGCGGGGAAGACTGTTATTCTTACGGTTGTCGATAGGTTCTCTAAGGCGGCTCATTTCATTCCCCTTGCTAAGCTTCCTTCTGCTAAAGAGACGGCACAAATCATCATCGAGAATGTTTTCAGAATTCATGGCCTTCCGTCAGACGTCGTTTCGGACAGAGGTCCGCAATTCACGTCTCAATTTTGGAGGGAGTTTTGCCGTTTGATTGGGGCTTCCGTCAGTCTCTCTTCCGGCTTTCACCCCCAGTCTAACGGTCAAGCAGAACGGGCCAATCAGACTATTGGTCGCATCTTACGCAGTCTTTCTTTTCGCAACCCTGCGTCTTGGTCAGAACAGCTCCCCTGGGCAGAATACGCCCACAACTCGCTTCCTTCGTCTGCGACCGGGCTATCTCCTTTTCAGAGTAGCCTCGGGTACCAGCCTCCGTTGTTCTCATCTCAGTTCGCCGAGTCCAGCGTCCCCTCCGCTCAGGCTTTTGTCCAACGTTGCGAGCGCACCTGGAAGAGGGTCAGGTCTGCACTTTGCCGTTATAGGGCGCAGACTGTGAGAGCTGCTAATAAGCGTAGAACTAAGAGCCCTAGATATTGTCGCGGTCAGAGAGTTTGGCTCTCCACTCAGAACCTTCCCCTTAAGACGGCTTCTCGCAAGTTGACCCCGCGGTTCATTGGTCCATTCCGTATCTCTCAGGTCATTAATCCTGTCGCAGTGCGACTTCTTCTTCCGCGATATCTTCGTCGCGTCCACCCGGTCTTCCATGTCTCCTGTGTTAAGCCCGTTCTTCGCGCCCCCGCTCGTCTTCCCCCCCCCCCCCCCCCCCCCCCCCCATCCTTGTCGAGGGCGCACCTATCTACAGGGTCCGTAAAATCTTGGACATGCGTCCTCGGGGCCGTGGTCATCAGTACCTAGTTGACTGGGAGGGGTACGGTCCTGAGGAGAGGAGTTGGGTTCCCTCTCGGGACGTGCTGGACCGTGCGCTGATTGATGATTTCCTCCGTTGCCGCCAGGTTTCCTCCTCGAGTGCGCCAGGAGGCGCTCGGTGAGTGGGGGGGTACTGTCATGTACTGTCATGTTGTCTTGTCTCTGTCCTTTCCCTTCACCCTGTCTCCCTCTGCTGGTCGTGTTAGGTTACCTTTTCTCCCCCGCTTTCCCCCAGCTGTCCCTTGTCTCCTCTAACTACCCATTCACCCCGTTCCCCACCTGTTCCCTTTTTTCCCTCTGATTAGGTCCCTATATCTCTCTCTGTTTCTGCTCCTGTCCTTGTCGGATTCTTGTTTGTTTGTGTCATTCATGCCTGAACCAGACTGTCGTCATGTTTGCTGTAACCTTGTCCTGTCCTGTCGGAATCTGCCGGTCCATCTGAGCCTACCTATGTTTGGTAATTAAAGAAGCTCTGTTTAAGTTGATTCGCTTTTGGGTCCTCATTCACGCACCGTAACAGCATTTGCATGACACCGACTGAGCGTCTGCACTGTGACCTAATTCAGAAACAAAAAAAGGAAGATAACAAAACATGTAAGGTCTTTGAGATGCTCTCCTCTCCCTCTCACTATGCCCCATCACTGCCCACCCCCAACACTGAATGCAAACAAAGTCCACAACTCGAGCCCTATGCTCTGTCAGGTACTGGGCAACTGTCCTACTGGGGTCAGGGAGGAAGGATTGCGCCAACAGGCGTGTCTCCGTGTCCCGACAGGGCAGGTCATCCCTGCTGCCCATGAATATGGGGGCCTCTCCCACGACAGGATGCCTCAGCTTCCTCCCAGTGTGTCCTGCGCCCCGTCCTTGCCCCCCCTGGAACACCACGAGGGCGCCGTATCGCCCATGGCCATGTCAGACTGGCCTGCCACGCCACTGTGGATGTAGTAGCTGATGTGCAGTCCACCGTCACCGCCCGCTTCACTGACATGCCTCACCCAGACAACCTGACAGGGAACGGGGCAGGAAATGACAGGAAACCACAACTTCACTAACAGAGCAGTCTTCCATTTCCAAACACTTTCAATCAAGAAATAATGCTGGAGATAGAGGCTCTCAAAGTTCAAATCAAGTAAACCCTCTTTGATACATTTAAAATCATATTTGAATAATGTTTGGGCTACTTTTATTAGTCACTCACCTACGGTAAGAGCTAGCTGATCAGCCAGAGAAGCACCTTCACCCAAGTTCAGTTTAGAGAGGTCTTCTGCTGCCAGGAGACACTGGAACAAACAAAGATAAATGCAATTTTACATATTCCAACAGGCATATTAGGGTGATGTGGCTACTGAGTGGGGGTGGTGTGGTGATGTGTTATACCTTCACGTATCCAGTGTGACTCTGGTTTTTACTGCGGTGGTGAGCCATGGTGGCAAACGCCACATCCTTCACCAGCTGCTGGAACCTCTCATTACGGGCAACAAAGTCTGTTTCACAGTTCACCTACAGCACACACAGACATGGAGGACATTGAGATACAGCTACATCTGATCACAGTGGAACTACTACTATTTTTAAGTTTACACAAAAGCCTTTATCAAACTAAACAAATTAAGATGACTGTCAAACTTTTGCTTGCAGACAGCATTGAGGAGGATGAGTGATAGGATCTCATTGAGTGAATGAGATCTGCTTACCTCCACCATGACAGCAGCTTTGTCTCCTACAAACAGACTGATCAGCCCCTCCATGGCCCTCCTCCCCTCCTTTTGGGCCTCCTCATGTAACCATCTCTATGCCTTTGTTGGAGAAAAAGAGGGCATTACACATACACACTATCCTAAATATACATTACATTTAAGTCAGGGGTTGCCCAATCCTGGTCCAGGAGGCATGCAGTATGTGCAGGCCCTGCAGGGCAGGCTTTTATTCCAGCCTAGCACTAAATCATAACATACTATTAACAAAATGTTTCGTTAATGTTGGACTGGAACAAAATCTTGCACATTCACCACCTCTCCAGGACAAAGTTTGGACATCCGTCCCTGCCATGCTTAGCCGGGGAGACTGCAGACAGAAGACATGTTTACCTGTGTGATGTCATTATCACATTTTCCAATGATTTCTTTCAGTTAATAAACAGTGCTTGTGCGTAGTTTCATAAGGAGAGCTTTCTCTGCAGCATGAAGTGGACATCCTGTGTGTAAAGACTGTACATGATGCAAATCAAAGCTCAACATTTCTCCTTATGAAAGACGGAATGTTATTGAACCACGCCGGGTACTACAACGAGGGTTACATATGTAACCACGGTTATGTGAGCTATATGGACCACTCCAATATATTGGTATCACTCCGCGATGGAGGTATACATCCGAGGTGAGAATTTGCAGATTTACTCCCGTGTACACCCGTGTCACGGCTGGGGTCCGCCCCTATATATACACTGTAGACCCCATGGCCGCGACACACGTTCTCTACATAATTTGAGGCGCCTCTAGCACCGTAGAGGATTGGAGTGATCCATATAGCACACATAACCATGGTTACAAATGTAACCTTCGTTATGTTTCACTATATTGGACCACTAATATATTGGTATACAGTGGGGCAAAAAAGTATTTAGTCAGCCACCAATTGTGCACGTTCTCCCACTTAAAAAGATGAGAGAGGCCTGTAATTTTCATCATAGGTACACTTCAACTATGACAGACAAAATGAGAAAAAAAATCCCAAAAATCACATTGTAGGATTTTTTATGAATTTATTTGCAAATTATGGTGGAAAATAAGTATTTGGTCAATAACAAAAGTTGATCTTAATACTTTGTTATATACCCTTTGTTGGCAATGACAGAGGTCAAACGTCTTCTGTAAATCTTCACAAGGTTTTCACACACTGTTGCTGGTATTTTGGCCCATTCCTCCATGCAGATCTCCTCTAGAGCAGTGATGTTTTGGAGCTGTTGCTGGGCAACACAGACTTTCAACTCCCTCCAAAGATTTTCTATGGGGTTGAGATCTGGAGACTGGCTAGGCCACTCCAGGGCCTTGAAATGCTTCTTACGAAGCCACTCCTTCGTTGCCCGGGCGGTATGTTTGGGATCATTGTCATGCTGAAAGACCCAGCCACGTTTCATCTTCAATGCCCTTGCTGATGGTAGGCTTTGTTACTTTGGTCCCAGCTCTCTGCAGGTCATTCACTAGGTCCCCCCGTGTGGTTCTGAGATTTTTGTGATCATTTTGGGGGTGGTATCTGACCTGACCAGCCCACGCCTGCTGGGCTTGCTGACGATGGCCTCATTGCTGATTCCCCTGGGCCTTCACCATCTCTGGCCTCTTCAACAGTTGTTCAACTCCCACCGGCTGCACCCGAAGCACCACCGTCACCGCTAGGTGCGGGTAACCGCTCAGGGCATTGTTGAGGTGGCGCTGTCACTCCTTTCTCTCAGGTGGGGTGGAGATGCTGTTGGTGTGACCAAGGGCAGGTCAGACAGTAGCTGTTGGCTACCCCCTTGGAACGGCAGGCACATCACTACACTAGAGCTCTGAGCTGTACTTCTGGCCCTGCGGTCTTTCACCAGGGAAGACATGTCCTGGTGAGAACGTACAACACCACAGGGTGGACTGAGGTCCCACCGACTCCATCTTATGACATGGGAGCTCCTTCTCTGTGCTCAGGGATGTCTAGCGTCTCTAAGCGCAACACACGTTCCTGGCATCCTGAATGTGGCAGCGGATATGCTGTCGAGGGATGGCCTGCCACCTTTGGACTAGAGCCTACATCCCCAGGTGGTGCAGCAGTTCAGTAGGGAGCAAGGGGACATGTTTGCCTTCCTGGACAATGCACACTGCCCCCAGTGGTACTCCATGCCGGAGCCACCAGGGCCTCTGGGCTTGGATGCTCTGGCTCACGATTGCTGACTCAGGCCGGGGAACTCTGTGGCATCCGAGACCGCACCGCCTCAGTCTATGGGCTTGGCCGTTGAACGGCACCAATGGTCCATGTTAGGACTACAGGAGAGTGTAATGAACACCATGCAGAGCGCAAAGGCACCGGCTGCAACCACAGCATACCAGTTGTGCTGGCGGTTGTTCTGCTCTTGGTGCACTGGTATTGAGGTTGTGCCCGAGTCATGTGGGGTGCAGTATGTCCTCCAATACCTGCAGTCTTGCATGGATGAGATCTTTGCAGCCTCTACACAGAGGGTATTTGGCCGCTATATCTGCCTGCCATGTGGGGTGGTTGGACAGGCCAATGGGGCGTCATCCCTTGGTCTTCAGGTTTATGAAGGGGTTCGTCGCCTGCGTCCAACTAGGACCCGCTCAATGAAGAGCTGGGATCTGGATGTGGTCTTGACAGCTTTGGAAAAGCAGCCTTTCGAACCATTGGAGTCTGCCTCCCGGAAACACCTCTCTATGAAGGTGGCTTTCTTGGTAGCGAATACTTCCATGAAGAGGGTGGGTGAGCTCCATGCTCTGTCGGTAGGTTCTGAGTGCTACTGGATGGACCCCGGTGGGAGGAGTATATTTCTCTGCCACAACCCTTCATTCCTCCCAAAGGTTCTATCAGACAGGCATGAGTCCAGTTCCGTGCCAATGAAGGCCACCCTCTGGGTGGGTGTCAGATGACTCTTCTTGTCGTTTACAGTAATGCCCAGCCCGCCGATGTGGGTCAGGAGCATGTCTCTGTTTGACAGGACCTGGGCCCTGGTCAGAGCACAAATCAGCCAATTGTCAGGTAATTCAGGATCAACAATCCTTGGGACGAGAGAGGTGCCAGGACAGTGTCCATGCACTTTGTGAAAGTGTGGGGTGCCAAGGAGAGGCCGAAGGGAAGAACCATGAATTCCTAAGCTGTCTCTTCGAAAGCGAATTGGAGATACTGCCAATGAGCTGGGTGAACAGGAACATTGAAGTACGCATCCCTCAGGTCCAGCATCACAAACCACTGGTCCCTGGACATGGCTTGCAACACGAGGCTGGGGACAGCATGTGGAACCTCAGTACCTTCAAATACCCATTGAGGTTGTGGAGGTCCAGAACCGGTTGTTACCCTCCGTCTCTTTTTGGGACCACAAAATAAGTGTAGTAGAACCCACCTAGCTGTTCTGATGTCTCGATCCTGCAGATGGCACCGTTGTCCAGGAGTGAGGAGATCTCCAGCCTCAGGGTTTTCTTCAAGCCCCTGAAGGATGGGGGCCGGAACCGGAATTGGAGTCGTTACCCCTCAAGCATTGTGGACAACACCCAGGGGGACTCCACACCCTCCTCCCACTTTGCCCTTTGAGACCAGTTGAAGCTGTGTGTCAGGGAAGGGTGTGTCAGGGATCTTGCCGGGGCCTGCCTCTCCTCTGGTGCCCCGAGCGCCTGGGTCCCCCAGGCACATCCGTATGGCGGTGACGGTTGACAGGTTGTTGCCCCACAGCATGCGGTGCCCCTCCCCGCTGTCGTCCCCCCAGCTCTCCTGCAAGGCCTCGTGGAACTCAGCAGAGATGGGGACAGAAGAGTCATCACTGTTCACCAGTTTGATGTCCAGTGCAGTGGCTACCTCAGTGAGTAGGCTCCTCATAACCTCTCGAGCCACTGGGGACGATGAAGCCCCTCTGCCAGCTTCTGATGGCCTGTCAGCCTGGTAGCCCAGCTCACGGTGGTGAACAGTGCCAGCATCGTCCCCCAGGATCAGCCTATCACTGGCAAACAGGGAACAGCTGTTGTCGCCATCGAAGCTATCAACCTCCTGATGCAGGGCATGAACCCTCCATTCAAGGTGGACCCAGCGGAGCCGACTCCTGCCCCCATCCAGGACTGGCAGCAGATGGACTCAAGAGGAGGCCATGTGGCCAGCTGCTCCAGGCTGCAAACAGCCAGTGAGTACACTTCCACACAAGATATTACACTTACCAGTGACTTACCAAGCGAACTTGAAAGTTTGTACCTCAAACCATACGGACTTCCGCCGAGAAAATGAAAGATAGCGTGCGGCCATGAGGTCTATATATATATGGGCGGACCCCAGCCATGACACAGGTGTACATGGGAGTAAATCTGTAAATTCTCACCTCGGATATATCTCTCCGCCGCGGAGTGATACCAATATATTGGCGTGATACAATATAGTGAAATATAACTGAGCATGGCCAAACTTACTGTTAGAAAACACATTTTTCGTTGAGCTGGGAAATGTCGCTATATAGTTTTTGTTTAGTGCCATCTAATGTACTGGAATGCATATCACACTTAGCACACAGGGCAGCACTTCTTTGGGATACAGTTTGATGGTACAAATCTGGTCTATTATTTTCTTTATTATATATATTTTTTTACTTGTACTATAGGTTTTTTATTTTGAGAGATACTGTTTAACACATTGGCCTATACTGCTATGAGGTGCAAGTTGTTTACATACAGTGGGGCTCATTCTACACAGTGACAGGCCCCAACATCACAACATCAACCATTACATTGCATAGTATTTCCAAGGGCAAGATATGGCTGTGTCCCACTTACATTCACCCCTGTTGTAAGGCACGTGCCTATGGAGCTGAATGCAGAAACAGTTTTCCACTACGACATTGCACAATGGCAGCAGGTGTTCTGGATGTGCTACAGGCTGTACTACAGAAACCATGGGAAGTGAACTACACCAGATGGCTGACGGCCGAATATAACTGGCCCATTTCAGACTTGGAGTGGAAAGGTCCAGGAAAGGGAGTAGAACATTGTTTGCAGAAATATGTAGAAAGTGAGAGATCCACACAATATGTCAGTGTCTATGCATTATTATGCATAATGGACATAGTACCACATTTGAAATAGTTCAGACTTTTATATCATGATACAGTAATCCATTTATGAAGATTATTAATATGCAATATGCATGAACGCAGACAAAAAATATTGCAGGTGTTTCTATAACACAACAGAATCTGATAAGATGCTATTTTAAAAACCAGACGTGTGAAATTTCTCTGTGCCTGTAGTATTCATTAACTCCGTCCCTCCTACAAGTTAATACAAGTCCACTCTATATTTTTATAGGAACGTTATAAACAACTCCGTTCTCCCATTCCCATGTCACCTCAGCATATTTGCACCATGTCAAACCTTTTGTATGGATGCATCACTAGCGTCCTTCCACATCAACCACTGAATAGGTCATAGTCATATGTTTTACAAAAAGCTTTCGTAACAAATGGGTTACAAATGAGGACACATTGGGAACACATTTGTGAACAGTATGTTCAAGCTGGGTCTAACTAGTACAAATGCTATCCTCAATATGTAGTAGCTGCCAATGCTAACCCCAGATTACTGTACTTAACATGATTGGAAGACTGACTACAGGGAGGAGCTTTCATGGATGCTAGAACTTCTGTTTGGCTCGGCTAACTTGCTATATAAGGAAATACATCTTTGGGACAGTGCACCTAGTTATTGGATCTTTGCTGGGCCATAATGAAGATCATTCTGCTTGTCATTTTGCTTGTGACCCTGTTCTTTCAGGGGTACAGCAGTAAGTATGAGCCCTCCTCAGGGTGTTATGGGGCAAAGGATAATCTACTAGATAATTATTATTTTTTAACTTCATTAGTATCACTTGAAATTAAATGTAATATACCTGTTAGAATATAATATTATCATTGAGAGTAGGGCAGACCCTAACACAGCCTGTGAGTGCCATTGAGATTGTTGGTCTGACTATGAAAGCCTCTGTAAATGACAGTAGCAACCCTCTCTGTCAGTTTATTTTTTATTTTTTTTGAGTTAACTCCTTCAAAGCTGTGCTGAAAGTTATGTGTCATAGAAGTAGTGTCCAACCGCATTCTAAGCGCTCCACATTGTAAGTCAGATAGTTAGAATAGTTTATCATCCATTAGGAAATTATTGATTTGTTAATTGGCTCAAAGCCTAGTTAAAATGTGTATGAACTTGACCAAAATAGCCCAAACGAAGCACAGCTTAGTCTTTACATGTCAACAGAAGCAGGGTGTGAACTTTTCACTTTTGTTCCTTTTCTCCAGCTGGATCCACATCCTGCCAGGGCCGCTGTGACGAGAAGTACAACTCTCAGAACAAGTGCCACTGCAACTCCAAGTGCTCCCAGTATGACAACTGCTGCAGTGACTTCGAAGCCCTCTGTAATGGTGAGAGATGCCTGTGTCATTCTGATCTGGAGGCATGCAAACCATGTGCCTGAAACATATCCCACGGCCGACTACACCTAGGCACAGTTAGTTATTCATCTGTTATCTGTTTGAGCTGCCCTTCTTTCCATCTCGGAAAATTAACCACAACACCTGGTGAAATTCACATAGTGGTCGAGGTCAATCACAGTGCACCATTCAGATACTCCTGTATCATACGTGAAAGAGTCTTCACTACACAACCTTTGTGAACTAAGTAAAAATCAACATACTACATGTAGCTCAATATTAGACAATAGTCAGTCATTGGCCTTTCTGATGGCTCACCACCAGTGTTTGAATCAGGGTGCCCTTAGTCTTTTTACAGCTTGAGAATGCATTGGTGTGCTTGGCCAGTAGAGGTCATTGGTGTGCAATGTAAGGTGTTGCTCATAAAGCATAGCACAACAATCCTTATGCATAGCACAACAATCCTTAGGCTCCTTATGTGAAACACAGTACTCTGCAGTTCGAAGTCCTAGCTTACACATTAATGTTAAAATGTCAATTGAAGCTAAAACATAATAATAATGGCTTCTCCACTTAGCACCCGCTCCAGGATTGTCCTGCCAGGGCCGCTGTGGGGAGAAATACAACTCTCAGAACAAGTGCCACTGCAACACCAAGTGTGGAGACCACAACAACTGCTGCAGCGACTACACCTCCCTCTGTGGAAGTGAGTTAACTGTCACTCAAACTGTTACACCAAAAGTATTATATCCTTGGTATTTGTCCTGACGCACACTACTGTTCAAAAGTTTGGGCTCACTTGGAAATGTCCTTGTTTTTAAAAGAAAAGCACATTTTTTGACCATTAAATAACATTAAATTGATCAGAAATACAGTATAGACATTGTTCATGTTGTAAATTACTATTGTGTTCCAATGGCATGTTGTGTTAGCTAATCCAAGTTTATCATTTTAAAAGCTAATTGATCGTTAGAAAACCCTTTTGCAACAGCGCAAACTCTCTAACCAGAATAGAAAGAGAAGTGGGAGGCCACGGTGCACAACTGAGCAAGAGGACAAGTACATTAGAGTGTCTAGTTTGAGAAACAGATGCCTCACAAGTCCTCAACTGGCAGCTTCATTAAATTGTACCCGCAAAACACCAGTCTCAACGTCAACAGTGAAGAGACGACTCCAGGATGCTGGCCTTCTAGGCAGAGTTGCAAAGAAAAACCCATATCTCAGACTGGCCAATAAAAATAAAAGATTAAGATGGGCAAAATAACACAGACACTGGACAGAGGAACTCTGCCTAGAAGGCCAGTATATCTTGAGTCGCCTCTTCACTTTTGATGTTGAGACGGGTGTTGTGCAGGTACAATTTAACGAAGCTGCCAGTTGAGGACTTGTGAGGCATCTGTTTCTCAAACTAGACACTAATGTAGTTGTCCTCTTGCTCAGTTGTGCACCGGGGCCTCCCACTCCTCATTCTATTCTTGTTAGAGCCAGTTTGTGCTGTTCTGTGAAGGCAGTGGTACACAGCGTTGTACGAGATCTTCAGTTTCTTGGCAATTTCTCACATGGAATAGCCTTCATTTCTCAGAACAAGAATAGACTGACACGTTTCAGAAGAAAGTTCTTTGTTTCTGGCCATTTTTAGCCTGTAATTGAACCCACAAATGCTGATGCTCCAGAAACCCAACTAGTCTAAAAAAGGCCAGTTTTATTGCTTCTTTAATCAGGACAACAGTTATCAGCTGTGCTAACATAATTGCAGATTTTTCTTCTTTAACAAGACATCCAGTATATAAGCAGAAATATTACATGAAAAAAAATAACAGCAAAAACCACATCAAAAGTTAACAGCAACAAAAAGCAAAAGGGTTTTCTAATGATCAATTAGCCTTTTAAAATGATAAACTTGGATTAGCTAACACAACGTGCCATTGGAACACAGGAGTGATGGTTGCTGATAATGGGCCTCTGTACGTCTATGTAGATAATCCATGAAAAATGTGTCGTTTCCAGCTACAATAGTCATTTACAACTTTAACAATGTCTACACTGTATTTCTGATCAGTTTGATGTTATATTAATATTTTACTTTTCTTTTAAAAACAAGGACATTTCTAAGTGACCCCAAACCTTTGAACAGTAGTGTACAAAATAACATTGTTTATGAGCCACAACAGCACTAAATGACCTAAATATTAATAAAGCCATGTCACTACTTCTCTATGTTACAGCAGTACAATGATTGTTAATGTAAACTGTTCCCCATGTCTCTGGTGCTGTTTGTTCTATGGGTGGTAGGCTATTATAGGTTCTATAGGTTCAATGGTGGCAGTCCCTAAAATAAAGTGTCCCTTTCACGTGTCTGTTAGGCTCTGGTGGTGGAGATGGAGGCAGTGACATCACTGATGCTGAGATCAAGTCTATGTCTGAGGCTCTGTATGCTCTGGACTCCAACAAGCCCTCTGCGTCAGAGCTGATCATTGACTCCCAGGCCAGAGTGCCCAACTCTGAGACCAGCTCCCAGAACGACCTGTCCCCACGCCCGTGAGATACATTATATTATATTTTGTTTCACTTTTCTCTTTCATTCTCTACTTCTCCATTTCCAACCACCTCTTTGTTCTATTATTCCTCTCTTCTTCTGTCTCTCTCTTATATTATTTTTCTCTCTCTTTCTCCCCCTCTTTCCCTGTCACTGTCCAACCTCCCCATACTCTCTGCCCCCTGCTCTATCTCTTCCTCTCTCTCTGACCTACAGTATAGATATACAGTACCAGTCAAAAGTTTGGACACACCTACTCATTCAAGGGTTTTTCTTTATTTTTACTATTTTATTACATTGTAGAATAACAGTGAAGACATCAAAATTATGAAATAACACATATGGAATCATGTAGTAACCAAAAGAGTGTTACACAAATATATTTTATATTTGAGATTCTTCAAAGTAGCCACCCTTTGCCTTGATGACTGCCTTGCACACTCTCAACCAGCTTCATGAGGCAGTCACCTGGAATGCATTTCAAATAACAGGTGTGCCTTGTTAAAAGTTAATTTGTGGAATTTCTTTCCTTCTTAATGCGTTTGAGCCAATCAGTTGTGTTGTGACAAGGTAGGGGTGGTATACAGAAGATAGCCCTATTTGGTCAAAGACCAAGTCATATTAGGGCAAGAACAGCTCAAATAAGCAAAGAGAAATGACAGTCTATCATTAATTTAAGACATGAAGGTCAGTCTTTGAAAGTTTCTTGAAGTGCAGTCGCAAAAACCATCAATCGCTATGATGAAATTGGCTCTCATTATGACCGCCACAGGAAAGGAAGACCCAGAGTTACCTCTGCTGCAGAGGATACGTTCATTAGAGTTAACTGCACCTCAGATTGCAGCCCAAATAAATGCTTCAGAGAGTTCAAGTAACAGACACATCTAAACATCAACTGTTCAGAGGAGACTGCGTGAATCAGGCTTTCATGGTCAAATTGCTGCAAAGAAACTACTACTAAGAAGAGACTTGCTTGGGCAAGAAACATGAACAATGGACACTAGAGCGGTGAAAATCTGTCCTTTGGTCTGATGAGTCCAAATTTGAAATTTTTCCATTGTTCCAACCGCTGTGTCTTTGTGAGACGCAGAGTAGGTGAACGGATTATCTCTGCATGTGTGGTTCCCACCATGAAGCATGGAGGAGGAGGTGTGATGGTGTGAGGGTGTTTTCTTCCATTAGGTTGTTCAAGTTCCTGGACGAGGCGTCTCTGTTCTCCAAGCCATCGTATGCTGCCTTCGTGGCCCTGCTGGACAACTACGAGAGAAACACAGGCACCACAGAGGACTTCACCCCCCAGCAGCTGGCTGAGCAGGATACCTTCCTCAAGGAGGCCATGTCCAACACCGAGCTGGGCAGAGAGCTCTACGCCTTCCTCTTCACCAAGGGTATGGTAGTGTAGACATCCACTCTGTGGCCTACTGAGATAACATAAACCAGTCTTTATATCATCATCAAGTCTCTAAGAGCCCGTCTATCATTAATATGCCATCACATACAGTACCTTCCCTAGCTTGCACCTACAGTTCATGTTACAGTATATCTATGATACCACCCCTTCAAATTTGTATCTCAATATGGCTCACTATCTCTGATGATGTCCAAACATCTATCTCCATGCAAAGAAGGTGTACCCAACTGGATTCAGCCCAGCTTGAACAAAAAAAGTGAATCAGTTGCTCGACTGAGGGACTTGAAAATCCCCAAAACATTCCATACTCCTGGAGTAAGGAATGTTGTTTGGGTCTATCTCCATGTGTAATGTGTCAGTTTGCTGTTCTCTCTTCCCCAGGACGCTACAGCTCTGAGGAGGAGTTCCTCCATGACCTGAAGATGATGTGGTTCGGCCTCTACTCCCGCTACGCTGGCAAGATGGACTCCAGCGGCTTTGAGCACATTTTTGCAGGTATGATATGTGTGTGTGTGTGTGTGTGTCTGTGTGTGTGTGTAAAAGTGTGGTGCGTATCTAGTTTTGTTAGTGTGCAAGCATATGTGTGTGTGTGTTTATAAAGTTAATCAGTGTTATTCTAGGTGAGATAAAAGGTGGGAAGATATCTGGCTTCCACAACTGGCTCCAGTTCTACCGGCTGGAGAAACAGGGTCTGATTGACTACTACAGCCACAGCTTCGATGGACCTGTAAGCACCAAACAAACCATCACATTCACAACACAACTCTGCAATCATAACAGAATCATAACACAAAGTCTCCAAAAATTGAGATTTGACTGAGACCTCTCTCTCTCTCTCTTTCTCTCTCTCTCTCTCTCTCTCTCAGTGGACTTCCTTCCCTGATGTTCTGGGGATGCAGTTTATGTGGGATGGCTACTTCAAGCAGGTTGGTTCTTCCATCATTGGCTGCAGTCCTGAGTTCGACTTGGCCGTGTACAGTCTCTGCTACATCACCCGTCCAGGGAAACAGTGAGTACTCCATTCGTGTGTGTGTTCATTGGTTCATTCCTTTTTCATGATCTATCAAAGATGATGCACACACAATACATCGCCATTGATGTTCTGCACTTCCATCCATTTTGGAACGTGTGTCATGTGTCACACTCATTATGTGAGTGTGTGCTTGTTGCCATTTTATGTTATGTTTTCATCTGGTTTTCTGTGTGCAGGTGTAAACTGAGCCTGGGAGGGAAGCCACTGGTGATCCAGACCTACACCTGGGATAAATCCTCCTATGGGAATGGGAAGAAGTACATCGGCTCCGCCTTCCCTGCCACGCCCTAGAACTGAAGCACACAGTGGCCACTCAGCCTTCAACAAGCTACCAACAGTCTGTCATCACATCCCACATCGAACTAAACCATGTCCAATTTTAGTCCTGATACGCAGGAGCATTTCAATCAGAACTTGTATTTGTAAAAGAGTCACATTTTTGTCAATGGGACAATTCATCCTAATTTAAGTTAATATAGTATGAATGTATTGTCTCACTATAAATGTAGGTGCAAAACATAGATGTTGTAATTTTACAATTTAGTAATTTAGCAGACGCTCTTATCAAGAGAGGTGAGTGAGTGCATACATTTTGTAGTAATAAAGCAAAGGTGACATACCATTCTATATTGGGACTCTTGACATATTTGCTCATGATTATTTGTACAATTGGGATAATTTTATTCTCAAAGAATGAAGATTCTAATAAATCAGGTGAGCTCAAAAAGAAGTTCAGGTTGTAATGTTTTACAACCATATTTGCCAGAACTTGTCCAAGATGATCAAGAATAGTCCAACACCAAGCAGTTAGTCAAGCAATGAAAACATGTGTAGGGTATGAGAATCCTATGCACTTCTGAGGGCATGCTCAAACTATGCCCAACGGGGCTGAAAATGGGCATTTACACGCCCCCAGAGCCGGCACAATGGTGACACCCCACCACTAAAGCATGTATGTATATGACACAATCGCTTACTGTCTTACCCAAACAAAAACCAAATGCGGTCTCCTGCACCCCTGCACCCCTCACCCCTGCACCCCTCACCAACAAACAAATAGAAACGAATAGAAACAAAAACAGATTTAGCAGATCCTATTCTGCTTGACCTACTCCAAACAGTACCCACTAGCTAAACCTTTTCCTATCAGCTGTCCACCCCAGCTGGGTGTGTGGATCTGCATGTGTGTAAGGCTGCTTCCAGCTGGGATGGGGAGATCGAGTTTACCCTTTCACTCATCCAGGGTGACTAACGGGATAAACTCTGGGTCTGCCGACGGAACAGGGGCACACGCTTGCACCCCTGTTTAAAGAAAGTATTAGAGGAGATGGATCTGCTTCAGATCCCATTGTCCCTCGGTATGTTAGCGTCCATGCCAAGCGAGAACACAAGGCCAGTGACTTCATGCTAAAAACACCGCCTTTCAGGAATTCACCTGATTTGGACCTCCACAAGCAGTCTCAGTCTCACATCAATTTGACAAGAAAGATATGCTCTGTGAGGAATTTCTCCAGGTCAGTTTTGTCAGACCATGTTACTTTTTCTGGGCAGGTGACTCTGAAAAGTAGAAGAGTAAATGTCCTCTGTTTTTGAACCCAAGATGGAATCAAATTAAACCACACTGGGGCAAGAGAGAGAAAAATATTCAATTGTTTCTTTTGTCGCTCTCAAAACTTCATAATCTAATTATAGCTGGCCACCCGCCAACCCCTCCACACATAGCCCCCCAAATGGGCTCCCCCTGGCAGAACTACTAGCCACCTGACTTTTGTTTTGTAATTATATTATCCCGCTCTCTTTAGCGTGTCGTGGCTAATGGCTGAGCGGGCCAGTCCAGCTGCCCACGCAGAAACAAAGCAGCTTACTGGGCCAGACAATGGGCCCGTGGAAAAGGGACGCCTGAAGGCGGTCGGCCAATGAGCGCGCACCGCAGGGGGCCAAGGGGGGGTTAAGGGAAGGGTTAAGGGGGTTTGGGATGTAGCTGGGGGGGTATCTATTTTTGTGGCCCCGTGGAGCAGCCTCATCAATAGAATGAAGACACATGGTCCAGATCACCAGAACGTTTAGGGCTTGGGATGGAGAGAGGTTCAAGTGTTGCTTAGTGGAACTTCCAAGCTGATCAGGGACCATGAAACTCAGAGTAACTTTCATTCTCTGGAGGTTTGTTTGTCTTTCTGAATGCTCTATAATTAACAATATCATGAGCCTATTGTCGTCCCTATTCAGAACATTAAAAGTGTTTGAAGAGAATTGAGGTAATGGGACAGTGAGGGCCACAAGTATTATGTGAAGTGGTGATTGTGATATGTTACTGTCAAATAACATGTGAAAGAAAATCAATTTTACACATAGCATAATTGTAATAGAATAATTTCTGATATGTGATATTGTGAATAAAAGCATTTAAAACTTAGGCCTAATTATAATTACACATGCAGTCTTTCCAGACCAATCACGACCCCCAATCCCCAACCCTCCACCAACACACACACGCGCACACACACACACACATGCACACACACACACATGCACACGCACACACACACAAGCACAAACGTGCGCTCTCCTCCTGCCTCATTGGGGTATTGGGATCTCTCATAGGACTCCCAGTCTGACAGATGGACACAGCCCCCTCTCCCCACTGTAATTGTAAACGGGACTGCTGGGGATTCAGGAAGAGGTCGTGTGCCTAGGGGGTGTATGTGTGTGTGTGTTTGTGTGTTAGAGAGTGGGGATTGTGCTCTGCTTTCTGCAGCTGAAGCCGCTGCCCTCTCAAGCAAACATACAAACATACCTACACAAGGTGAGTAGGGAGGGTCCTTAGGGATCAACGTTAGGTCAGATGAGAAGTGCTGAGCAACTATCAGATAGTTAATGAGAGAAAATGGGGGAGAGGAAGGAAGTATGAGCCATCTGTCAGAGAAGTTCATAGTGCATGACCAACACTAAGGGGACCAGGGGACATGACAGCAATCATAGATACCTTTTTACCACTTGTGACATAGGGATATGTATCCTGCTTTATTTTGCTCCAGGTTTATTCTGCTCCAGATAAATGAAGTCTTTATTTTCTCTTAATCTGTGTTACCCATAGTTTTCTCAGGTGTCTGCCAAAGTGAGGCTATTTGAAGCGTGAGGCCTCAGATAGGATATTTCCAGGTTATTCCCACTCTGGGGAAGAGCAAGGCTTGGCTAAATTATTCCCATTCTGGGTTGCAGGTGTGGAGTAGGACAGGCGGGACCCAGGGGGAGGTGAGGGAGATTGGGGGTGGGGGGGTCGGCTGGGGAGTGTGAAACACATCCATTGGGTGCACAGACAGTCCCCCCATGCAACCCCTCACTCCCCACCTCTCCAACATGAGCACATGTGATCATTTTTCTCATGGGATGGTAGCACTTCCCTCAATGTCTTTCTATCTGTCCCTCACACAATCACACACTGTATCTATTGAATGTAAAGTCTATACAGACACAGTAGCGTGTTTTCATGGATGCCAAGGGAAGACAGGCCTCCCCCCAAAAAATGGATGAAGAAAAACGGAAAAAAAAAATACATACTAAATCATTTATCTTTCGTCTGTCTCTCTGTGTTTCATAAATGTCCTTCGATTCGAAAGAAGCTGAATGTACACTACCGTTCAAAAGTTTGGGGTCATTTAGAAATGTCCTTGTTTTTAAATAATACCCGCAAAACACCAGTCTCAACGTCAACAGTGAAGAGGCGACTCCAGGATGCTGGCCTTCTAGGCAGAGTTGCAAAGAAAAAGCCATATCTCAGACTGGCAAATAAAAATAAAAGATGGGCAAAATAACAAACACTGGACAGAGGAACTCTGTCTAGGGAAGCCAGTGAGCATTTGGCCTCCCTTGATTAAAAAAAGTATTAAAAAATTGCCAATTAGCAGTGAGCTAAACTGAGTGAGCTCAGCTGTGAATGGTCCTGGCTCACCAAAAGAAAGTGTCATGGGCAGTCAGCTTGGATTTGGCTTCACACCAATCACATCACCAGAATCCAAACGTCATTGAAATAAAATAAAAACATTGTTGCATCTCGTTGTGTTGTTGTCCTCCGGTGTCTAGCTAGCTAAAATTGTCCCTTTCCTAAATCAGCCATGGATTGAGATAGGGATTTGAGATTTTAATTCTCGATACTGGCCAATGATTATAAAGGTGATTCTGATCCAACCATGAATTCATACATTGTGCCCCTGGACTGAGAGAATGGAAGTTCAATATGTAGCTAGATGTAGTAGGCCTGGCGCATCATTGCCCATGTAAGGAAGTCAGGCTAGCAAGCAAGCATTTTTGCCAGGTAGCCTAGGACACCAAAAACTAAAAGTGTGTACTGTAAGACAGTATCATTGACCATTTAGGCAACATGAAAGGGGAGTATGGATTTGCTGGCGTTTCTCTACAACTCAACTAGTGTGAGTCAACATGTTTTTACTTGCAAGCACACACACACACACACACACACACACACACACACACACACACACACACACACACACACACACACACACACACACACACACACACACACACACACAAAGAGAGACAGAGAAATCAGTACCATGGACAGCCACAACATATTTAGCTTATGATGATTGGACTAAATCGTTTTTGGTATATTTTAGTTGCCACTGTATTAGACTAAGCATAGGTGATTAGATGATGTTGAAGTTGAAATGGTGCTGGATTATTGGAGACAGCGCAAAGTTTTCTTTGTGACTTGTGGTAACTCTCCTTTGTTCTAAATCAATAGTTTAGCAGTCCAGAAATATTGGAAAAATTAACTTGTTTGACCATGCTGTAGGTCATGTAACTGTTTGTTACATGCAATATGCTTTGTGGACTTCAGGAAGGTTGTTGAATTTATTCTGCCACTTTGTCTTCTTATTGTCTCGGCCTTAGGCCTGCCTAAATACTGTATCATGGGGTCAAGGCATATGAACTAACAGGTTCATCTTATAGAATATTAGCTCAAACGTATTATGGAGCTCCTGCACCTGAATATAAACAGTACCGGTGTTGTGCCGAAAATCTCCCCCCTGTCAGAATTATTTGACTCTGATGTGTGTCACAGAAAGTATTTGACTCTAGCCACAAAATTAAGGAAATTAGAAGGGGAAGGGGGTTCTGTCAGGTGGGAGATTTTCGGCCCAACACTGGCACCCAAAACGAGTGGGCACCTATTCAGTCCAAGTTAAGCAATGTGCACAAGTAATAGCCCACTTGTACCGAGATAGCCTGTCTCCATTCGGTTAGTTTGCGCTGTCCTTCACTTCAGGTCTTCACTAAGGCACAGCGCATGTCCCGTCTCGCGAGGGGTGTCTCTAGAGCCCAATTTAATGAGCGTTATTGGGTGCAACGAGCGCACGCCGGACGCCAATATTTGCTCAGCACACCAGGATGTATGAATGGACGGGGGAATGGCGCAAACACTGCTCATGCGCAACCGCAAACTCTCTTAATCGGTTAAACTCATAATACAGAGCGTGCCGCTCCATCTCTCTATGCAAAAGTTGCGCTGCTTATTTGTCGAAACAGACTGATGATACAAACAATACAAAACTAAAAACGATTGCAACTATGAAAATATTCTAATGTAGATAATGTCACGAGCTATAAGAGTTCAGGCCTACAGGCTATCAATCTAATCTACAGGCTATCAATCTAATCAAAGCTGGTTAACTTTTTTTTTTGTTAACGACCACGGGCCGCCCACGCGGGCTCTCGAGCGCAGATGAATTGGATGCGAGAGGATGAGAGAGTTGGAGGAGGAGCCTGTGCATGGGTCGGAGCCTTAAACCCCGGACCCCGGCTGGGTGACCTGCAGAGATGCTACACTCTGGGATGGAACACTGACAACAACTGTGTAAGAGACGCAGGGGAGAAAGTTAATAAAGACTGAGTGCTTTAGGCTAGTTGATGGATAGAAGGTTTTACTCCCTGTAGAAAGGTGAGATAGTAGTAACCTATAGACTACGCCTGCTCAACAGCCAACAAGAACACACAGGAGGTCCTTAGGAGCGTTATTTCAAACAGCAGGTAGGCCAACCTCATCTTTCTCATTTTAATTAATGTCAATGTTTTACTCTCATAGGATAATCGTGTAATTTGAATAGCATAGCCCTATTGAATATTCAAATATTTTGATCATGTTTATGTGAAGTTGTCCATTTATACATTGGTAGGGTAATAGGTTATGATTTTAAATTTTTAGAAATGTTGGGTCAGGTTATGCTAAATAACAGGAATGAGGCATACAGCTGCAACTGTGTTAAGGCATTATAGGCTACAGACATGAATACATTGTTATAATCGATTATCTAATTTAGGATTCCAAAAACTGTGACATGATTATTAGACACTAGGTTTACTGCTCCTAAAATGTGCCTGGCATAATCGTAACGGGAACATTTTATCAGGTGTAAACCTATACTTAAATCCGTAATTATTTATACAAAGACAGTTACCCCACCAGCTCATCATGCTTCAGAATCACTTTGGTCATAAGATTGTTGCTATAAAGATGGTCCAAATGGCTAATAAGTGTACGAAATTATGCTATAGGTTATCATTCAGCAAGCTAAATTATGGTCTGGAATAAAAATCTATGACACACACAGTTGTGGACAAATTTCTTAAAACCAATAAATAGTTTCAAATAGGCCTATAGGTCAGCATCTAATAGGCTCAATAATACAATTCATTTTCCACAAGGTTCAAAATATGGGCAGACCTACAATGAAAACTCCTAATGAATCCTATCCTGAATCCTAATGAATCATTACCGTAACCATAAACACAGAACACAATCAGCCGAGTACAATTTGTCGCAGAGTTATACTGTACATGAATTATTCTGCGTTCCCTGTCACTGATCCGGGAATGTAGTCTAACCTTGAGTTAATCCCATGTTGCCGCTTCATCCACGGAGGGAGCAAATCCCGCAATGGCCCAGATTGAGAGTCCATCCCGGAGCCCGTCGCGACCTAAAAGCCTGGAATTACAGAGTTTAGAAGTCCCCCGAGATCAAGTTTCCCCTCGGATTAAAACCCTCTAAAACCTTTTTAGGGGGAGGGTACGGGTTTGATTCGGGGTACATTTGTTTTTAATGGTTTAAACGCTCATAGGCAGACTGTGTATGCTACAGGCTCATAGCCATTCAGTAACATGTTGATCCTCATGTGCAGTATAATCCCTTCATTAGCGGTGATTGACACCTGAAGCACGAGAGCGGCAGGACCTGAGCAGGAGAGAGTAGCACTATAGGAGCTGTCCACTGTCCACGTGACCATGGTGCTGAATTTTTTTATTCGTCACTTGCTTCGTAAACAACAGGTGTGGGCTAACAGTGAAACGCTTACTTAAGGCAACAATACATAGAGAAAGAAAATTGAGAAATAATAGAAAAATTAAACACAAAATTAATCCTTGTAGGCTAATCAAATCACATTTTATTAGTCCATACATATATTTAGCAGATGTTATTGCAGGTGTAGCGAAATGCTTGTGTTCCTAGCTCCAACAGTACAGCAATATCTAACAATACACAACAATACACAGAAAGTGTAAAAGTTTTTTAAAAAAGTAAAAGAATGGAATTAAGAAATATAGAAATATTAAGATGAGCAATGTGGGAGTCCGCAGTATATATATATAATGTGATGGGATAGTATATAGTCAATATGGATATAATATGTAGTATATCTGAAGTATTACATATGACAGCAGCATGCTGCAGGAGAATCATCAAACTAAAAATCCCTAAAATATTCAAAGAACCCACAATGTACTGTTACAAACTGGTCATTAAGGCCTTATCTTAGATAATTGCTCACCGTCTTAAGTAGATTGTAGAGTAAGCAGGCTGAGGCTATAGTCCTGACCTAATCTCATGGACAGACTAGTAAACATAAAACCAAATTACCCAAGATTTTAGTTCTGGGTTAACGAAGATCAGTCACGACCTAGCTCTCATCTCATCTTGAGACTAGTCGGCCACACAAGGTCAGTAGAACTCATTAGGCTGCGGGACAAGACTGCTATAAATAGACTGGTCCTGGTCTGGTCCTCAAAACCAGCTAGGTTCAATGTCCCAGCATCTGTCGGTCTACACAGTCAAAGAAAACCTACTCTCAATTCACTTAGCTTTGGAAAGTATAGACAAAACATGTAAAAGGGTAGAGTTGTGATGAGCCTCATTTGGCCTCAAAATCTTCATAAAAAATGGTATATGTTAAGGTCAAAACTGTTGCTAATGTTAGTGTGTTTTCGTTTCCAGGAGACCATGATGGCCAAGTTGTACGGGAGGCCCAGCGAGGGGGCGGAGCTAGTCAGTTCTCTGGAGTGGATGGATGATGACGTGAGCTCCCCAGACGGAGACGAGCCAATCACAGCACACCGCTACAGGCCGGGTGGAATGGGCCACCTGGGCAGGGAGCTGGGCAGTGAGGACATGGAGGAGGATGAAGAGGAAGGGGAAGAGGAGGACCATGGTGACGGGAACGTTCCCAAACGCAGAGGGCCCAAGAGGAAGAGGATGACCAAGGCCCGGCAGGAGCGCTTCAAGGCGCGGCGTGTGAAGGCTAACGCCCGGGAGCGCTCGAGGATGCATGGGCTGAACGACGCTCTGGAAAACCTGCGCAGCATCATGCCCTGCCACTCTAAGACCCAGAAACTGTCTAAGATCGAGACCCTGCGGCTGGCCCGCAACTACATATGTGCCCTGTCTGAAGCCCTGGAAGGGGACCAGTCCACGGAGAGCAGGGTCTTTATGGAAACCCTGTGTAAAGGCCTCTCCCAGCCTACCAGCAACCTGCTGGCTGGCTGTCTGCAGCTGGGTCCTGGGGGGCATATCGAGGAGAGGCCTGAAGACAGGCAAGGG